>NW_007379411.1:8162-53788 GCF_000475195.1 Diaphorina citri
CCATTTCCCGATTTTGAAAATTTGGACCGATTGCAATACTTTCATTACTAGTATAGCTCCGCTATACTGTAGTAATAGAAAGTAAAAAGTGTCCTACTTAGAGAGGTTGCCATGAAGGGGCCACGATTTTTTTCCCAGTTATCCAGGTTTCCCACTTAGACAGGTTCGACTGTATATCCATGAAAAGTTACTACATTAGCTCACCAAGACTGTGATAAATAAAGACACTATAAATTATCAACGACCATTGAAGCTATGGCTATGACACCATTCTGAATAGAGCACAATCTAAACATAAATACTCTCCTTACGTTAGCTCTGTGATATAAATGGTTTGTTCCATCAGGAGCATTTGTCTTGTCTGGACTGCGAGCTATATGATAATGGTCTAATACAGTCGTAAGTCGCCTAATGACTGTTTTAATGATCATAATCTATAATAGACAGCTTCGAGCAAATCCTTCTGTGTCGGTGAAGAATGTGGTTCGTCTGAGGAGACTGGAGAGGTTGCTTGAGGATTTTGTTTGGAAAGAATGCTCTCCGTCTCAACTCGTGAAGCAGTAGCGTAGGTAGGAAATAGGAATCATGACATCAGAAAATTGAGCTCGGAACTGCTACGGTCTAGACTCGTATGCTGAGTTGATGACTAACTCGGGTTTCGGAAGAGGCTCAGAAGTATGACCTATGTCAATGATTCATTTTAATTCATCAATGGTCATTGACTTCGGATTGTACTCTAGAAACCTTTAGGTTCCAAAATATGTAGGTCGATAGGTAAAGGGTATAGGTATATAGGTAGATAGCTAGATGGCAAGGTGAACTGCAAAATCTAAAGTTCTAGGACTGCATAATCTAAATTTGATTTGTGCAAAAAATCGTGACATTCTGCTCTAGGAAATATGTATTGGTACAGAGAATAAATCTTTTGTTTACAAAGACCAACATTTTCGCCCATTTTTACGACTTCTTTGCATAATTTAGGACGAATATCTGTATAGCACATTTGCCCTTCTTTAGCCGGTCATCATTTGAAGAATAGAATAATGGACTTCCCTGAGAACATTGTGGGCATAAAACTGCATAATACCACCTTGGTCGGATTCAATTACCTCATGTACAAAATACAGAATGGTTCAGACTTCAGAGAATTTTCTCATAGTTTGTGTTACTTTTAAATTCGGTGTCAAACCATATGATTCATCGTATTATCGACAACTTTGATGGTTTCATGTTTGTATCTAATTGGATATCTACTGCTGAATTTTTCCATACTGTAAAATTTCGCAATGCTGTTATATTATCCAAGACTCACTGTACAAATGTAACTTTGATGTGGATACTGGACAGATCATCAAGTGCTTCTATTGTGTGCATTTTCACACGTTATTTTCCTTCACAAAACACACAAAAACCTGACTGCCTATCGGACATTTCAATCTTTTCACGGGAACTAACATCTGCAAGGTTGATCGGAAACTCAGATAGAGCTTTGATTGAAATATCAAGTGTTTTCATCAGATATCGAATGACTCTCATGCTGTGAGGAGATGACTAATTTGTATTTTTTTTTTCCCTCTTTTGATAAAGATGTTCTACAAGTCGTTTACATCTGGTACCTTGAAATGGGTGTCTTGCCTCTATAGGTACCTACTCTTTTGACCTCACGGTGTTTTTGATCCGGTTTCGAGTAAGGGAAAAAAAAGGAACCTAATTCTCCTTTTTCCTCGCTAAGCCAAACCTCAAACGACAAAAATGTCCTGGTAGCAAGGAACTGTTTGTTGCCCTGGTAATCGACAAGTGCTCTTAAAATCCCGAGATACCGGTGTAGGTAATACCTACTTCAACTTGTTGAACTTCACAAAAAATGTAATGATATCATAACAAGTTCATCCTCAGCTCTTCACATCATCATGGCCCTGAAATTTCCAAATAGATTGACACTTCGGGCAGACTGGATGCATTCTTTTCAAACGCCATCACGATGATTGGGTGGTCCATTGTTGTCTTGTAGATGCTTGAGGTATCAGGATATCAATTTTAAATCAAGCTTTCTCAAATGGTTTTTACATTATAATCCAATTTGTCACTATTCTTAGGAGTTACATCTGTTATTAGGAGTGGTTGACTGTCTGTGCCGTGCACGTAGGGGTTCAAAGTGTCAAAAGGAACAAAAGTTGCGAACTTCATACAATTAGTGTTAGTGCTAGAGTAGACATAAATACTTAGATATCAGGAAACGATGCAATTAGTGAAGTGATTAAATTGAACACGATAAATCTGCTGAGTCTGATAAATGAAGCTGGAGATGCTGAGAAGAACACCACAAAGGATGTCTACTTGTACATTATCATCTTCTAATGAGATGTCTACGCTCAAGGTAGTAATAACAAACACAGTGCTGGTAACATGTAACATGCAAGTTAGGAGTTAGCATAATATGATGTGATCACTGTCATATCAGTCATGCGCATGCGGGGTTTCTAGATCAATAGCAAGGCTGCTCAAGGCGATGGGCAAGGAGCATTGAACTGGTTTCATTTTCTCATTCTGATCATGCTGTAACTAGTTGTGGTTCAGTTGCGTCTGGTTGTTTCTTGTCGATAATGACAAGATCAACATCCGAATTACTTTGGTTTTTAATTCTGTTGATATGCTAGTAGCTAGTTCAAGCTTAGTATGGAATTGGGTCTTGATATCTTTTCGTTCACCAATTCAGATACAACTAGCTTTCAGACCACACTCGGCTTTGATAGCTTTGGCTTAGTAGAGCTACATTTCTTAGGTATAATGAATTACCTGTAGATATCAGTGGTTTTGGAGGCATCGAATCAGCGACCTTGTTCCTAACAAAGAGATCCTTTTCTCCTCTCCCGTTTTAGAACATACGAATATTACCGAAGTTCATGTTCAAAAATCATAGATCTTATAATCAACTCTTAATTTACCCACATGTAGATTGTAGAATCAACATTGCTCGTAAAAAAGGCGGCACACCGACCCTTTTTCTCCCCTTTGAACACGATATTAACGAGGTACACGGAAAAATGGAAAATAAAAAGGCTGTTTTAACATAATTACAAGGGGCGCCGGTCATGCAATATTAGTTTTACACCTTTACCTACCGTGTTTTCCTTCTTTCTAATAGTTTCTGTGTAATAATTATTATTTATTCTACCCCCCAGGGGTCTGTGTGAACAGTTAGGTACGGGCTGTTATTTACCCTTGACCCGGTAGTTTTGGTATTCATATGGGTAAATATATTCATAATGGGTAGGTAAATGTAATTACTGGTGTAATATATAACGGTATAGGTAGGCACAGTGTGGTAGAATGTCAATGACTAATTTATTAATTACAAACACGGTTTATTGCGTCAAACCTTTTTTTAGGTACTTATTCATTTTAAACCATGGTAAAAGGTTTTATTCATATCAATCTATTGAAATGATGTATGCCTTCACCACCGTCATCTTCACCCTTTTGCCTGTAACATTTCTCTTTCCAAGAACAAAATCTTCCCAAGATTCCATTGAGACATCTTCGAGAAAAAAAAATTTAGGTGGAGTTACACTTGTAATTTCAACAGGACAAACCAAAATATAAACATCATTTAGAAAGTAAACTAAATACCGTTCTGACCAATAGACTGCCTTACTTCAAACTTGAATCTGTGTATTTGGTCGGGACATTTAGGTGGAGTTACACTTGTAATTTCAACAGGACAAACCAAAATGTAAACATCATTTAGAAAGTAAACTAAATACCGTTCTGACCAATAGACTGCCTTACTTCAAACTTGAATCTGTGTATTTGGTCGGGACATTAGGGAATATTCACGAGTCGTTTTGAGCAAGCTGTTCGGCAAACATTGCGAAATTAAAAGGACATCTTCTTCGCTGGTCTTTAATTCAGCATTCAATTTATTAAATGTCAATATTGACTGACTGCTCTCCTTCAGTGTCTTTAAAGACTTTGGTCTAAAGTGGTCCATTGAGTGTAGCTGTGTACCTAAGTTTCTTCTATTGACGAGGAGTCAACATCCTTTTCCGAAGCTTCGTCTAAGTCCGACTCAGGACATTAGGGAATATTCACGAGTCATTTTGAGCAAGCTGTTCGGCAAACATTGCGAAATTAAAAGGACATCTTCTTCGCTGGTCTTTAATTCAGCATTCAATTTATTAAAAGTCAATATTGACTGACTACTCTCCTTCAGTGTCTTTAAAGGCTTTGGTCTAAAGTGGTCCATTGAGTGTAGCTGTGTACCTAAGTTTCTTTTATTGACGAGGAGTCAACATCCTTTTCCGAAGCTTCGTCTAAGGCCGACCATTTATCAGGTAGACCTGACAAGTCGCCTGAGAGACTTATTATTACTGCCATACACTATCAGGTAAATGGCCGGCCCCAGTTTGTGGAAAAAAAAGTTGATGCAGACCATGCAAATGTAGACGCGTGAATACTTGTCTTTTCTAAATCCAGATATCCCACTCCATTTCTCAGCATTATTCAGATCTGGAACACTTGTGTCGGAGATTCCAAAATAGAGTAGGAAGTCTGGTGCTACTTTTCAAAGTGTCAAGGTGAAGCGTATCTACTTACCGAAGATAAATAATTCTAACGGCTCTCCTTCAGTGTCTTTAAAGACTTTGGTCTGAAGTGGTCCATTGAGTGTAGCTGTGTACCTAAGTTTCTTCTATTGACGAGGAGTCAACATCCTTTTCCGAAGCTTCGTCTAAGGCCGACCATTCACTATCAGGTAAACCTGACAAGTCGCCTGAGAGACATATTATTACTGCCATACACTATCAGGTAAATGGCCGGCCCCAGTTTGTGGAAAAAAGTTGATGCAGACCATGCAAATGTAGACGCGTGAATACTTGAATAGTCTTTTCTAAATCCAGATATCCCACTCCATTTCTCAGCATTATTCAGATCTGGAACACTTGTGTCCGAAATTCCAAAATAGAGTAGGAAGTTCCGACCATTCACTATCAGGTAGACCTGACAAGTCGCCTGAGAGACTTATTATTACTGCCATGCCATACACTATCAGGCAAATGGCCAGCCCCAGTTTGGGGATAAAGTTGATGCAGACCATGCAAATGTAGACGCGTGAATACTTGAATAGTCCTTTCTAAATCCAGATATCCCACTCCATTTCTCAGCATTATTCAGATCTGGAACACTTGTGTCCGAAATTCCAAAATAGAGTAGGAAGTCTGGTGCTACTTTTCAAAGTGTCAAGGTGAAGCGTATCTACTTACCGAAGATAAATAATTCTAACGTTCCGAGCAGTGACATTCAGGGAAAAAACAGGAAGATGCTACTTGCATTTATCTGTCAGTCAACCTGCACCAAGTTATATCAAATTGCCTTGTGCACTGCCTTTTTGAATAATTCAGACTCTAAGAATAGCTTCTACTAGTAGATCTATTTGTGAGTCTGTTCCGAGCTGTGACATTCAGGGAAAAAAAAAACGGGAAGATGCTACTTGCATTTATCTGTCAGTCAACCTGCATCAAGTTATATCAAATTGCCTTGTGCACTGCCTTTTTGAATAATTCAGACTCTAAGAATAGCTTCTACTAGTAGATCTATTTGTGAGTCATAAGTGTTACGAAATAAACCTCTCATAGTCATCTCCTTTGGGTCAAGTAGGATTAATTTAATCGAGTATAGTTATGGCAACTTCTAGTTTGTACGTAAGTCGCGCAAGTATCTCTACTATGTGCTATTGTGACGCTATAATTTCCAACTACAGTCGAACCTGTCTAAGTGGGAATCCAAGGGACCGACAATTTTTTCCCACTTATCCAGATTTCCCAGTTAAAAAAGTGTCCTACTTAGAGAGGTTGCCATGAAGGGGCCACGATTTTTTTCCCAGTTATCCAGGTTTCCCACTTAGAGTAATTGTGACAAGTGCGGTAGATAAATAAACAAAGCTTTTATAACACTTGACGTAAACTTTAAGTGCATTCATAAATACTGTATCATGAATGTATGTATTAGGTAAACAATTCTTAGTTTTGGATGCAAAATTGGTCTTAGTAAAAACAACTAAACGTAGTGCAATGGAATCAAAACATGTTGATAAATTGATGGAAAAAATTGAAGAATATTCCAAGTGATTTTAAAGTATGAATGTCCCCAAAAGATGGCAAAAAAATACAGACGGAAATGTCATCCATAAATAGGCATCTATTTGCATATAGTTATGTAAAAACACCCACAAAAACAAGTAGTGTACTGCTATAGGCAAGTGCCGTATTGTTAAAACTTTTATGTGAAAAAAAAAGTAAACTGAACTTTATAAATATTGACTTTATACAGATTCGCCGAAAAAGGTTAACCAGAAGAGGATAAGAAGTACCTATATGTGAACTTTGCTTTAATTTAGCAACAGGTTTAACGTTTTATAAAAGAATCTGAATGTCAGTAAAGTAATTAAAAATGTCATCCAGGTATTATTGTCAAGTATAACATTATTAGTAATGGTATTTAAGATAACAGATTTATATGATTTGCCTACAAAGACTTTTGGCATAAGTTCGCAATGCTGTCAAGGAACTTATTGTTCAAACTTTTGACTTCATCCAGGAATCTGTTGAAAATCTATTACCTATTAGGTAATGGGTAATGTTGATAATGTTCAAAGATCTTTTTCCTTCCTCTTTCCATAGTTCGGACCACACACATCACAGGCACATCTTTGACTTGTATACCACCAGTGATTGTGTTGCATCAGCATAAAATTCATGTCACTTCTTGTTATGTTTTCTGCTCTGAGAAATAAAAAATTTTAAAGCGACAATGATGTCATTGTTTTGGAAACATACCTACCATTGAACGATTCAGCAATTTCATCAATGAATGATTCAACTAATAAGCTTGGTGATCTTAGCATAGATGTTATGTCTAGGAATGGATTCATCAGCTCAGTATTATATGGGACAGCTTTATTATTAAGATTATGCTCAATATAGCTCGAGGCCGCGTGCAGTGAAGTTTTGCATACCTGTGTTTCAAATTTAGCCAAAACCAAACCTCTTCCATGGAGTTTGGCAATATGAAACTTAATATCTTACCTTATCAGTGGTTTTGTAGGCATCGAATCAGCGACCTTGTTCCTAACAAAGAGATCCTTTTCTCCTCTCCCGTTTTAGAACATACGAATATTACCGAAGTTCATGTTCAAAAACCATAGATCTTATAATCAACTCTTAATTTACCCACATGTAGAATCAACATTGCTCGTAAAAAAGGCGGCACACCGACCCTTTTTCTCCCCTTTGAACACGATATTAACGAGGTACACGGAAAAACTGTAGATATCAATGGTTTTGTAGGCATCGAATCAGCGACCTTGTTCCTAACAAAGAGATCCTTTTCTCCTCACCCGTTTTAGAACATACGAATATTACCGAAGTTCATGTTCAATAACCATAGATCTTATAATCAACTCTTAATTTACCCACATGTAGAATCAACATTGCTCGTAAAAAAAGGCGGCACACCGACCCTTTTTCTCCCCTTTGAACACGATATTAACGAGGTACACGGAAAAATGGAAAATGAAAAGGCTGTTTTAACATAATTACAAGGGGCGCCGGTCATGCAATATTAGTTTTACACCTTTACCTACCGTGTTTTCCTTCTTTCTAAAAGAGCACTGACTCTCAACCTGGAGGTGATGGGTTCGAATCCCGGTCAGGATGGAAATTTATTATATTAATTAAGGCGGTTTCTTTTTGATCCCTTGTGTGCCTCGTCCATTTTAGTTTAGGACTCTTGCACCATAGTAGGCAGCAAATGGCAGCTACATCTACAGATAGAAACAAAAGTAAATCCTGGATATACATCTGCAGGTAGGTATACGTACTCACCTCCTATTCTTGCAAAGTTAATATCTACAGATAGAAACAAAAGTAAATCCTGGATATACATCTGCAGGTAGGTATACGTACTCACCTCCTATTCTTGCAAAGTTAATTTCATATTGATCAGGTAGGTAGGGGCGAGAGGAAACAATTGACTGAAGTGACTGCCTAGCTCGCCTCTCGCTTAGGACATCTCTGCCATCCTTTGCTGTATGCAATTTAACACTCTAGGGAAAACTTGCTGTCTATTGCTCTATTGTCTATCTGACTGTATCACATGTGAGATGCAATTTTTGCCGCACTCAGGGAACAAAACTCAATTTTACCCTTCTTGATTTTCACCTTCGTCTCAAATTTCTGGAGCGTGACAACTACAAATGAGATTTCAAAGCAGGAGGATTAAACAGATAGAAATCTAAAGAAAGACAAAGAAATAGAGGAAAAAGTATTTATGGAAATGTCCCCAAATCTTCAACACTCTTATTTGAACCTAAAATTCCACATAACTTTCCACCGTTTTTTAGCAGGGTGTATTGCAGATTTTCCTTCATAAAACGTTTTCTTAACTGACAGTTCAGATAAGGCATTTTGTTTCCGTGAGTAGATGGTTGGAAAAGTTGGAAGTTCACGCTAATGATAAAATAGCGAATAAGAAAATAATGACGAGTACTACAACTATGCGTCTAGTATTATGAAACCTAGTGGTGTGTCGAGTGATCTTCAAAAGGGGAAGTTTTAAAAACTGTAAAAATCCATAAACAGTATGCTGATCTGCCGATGGGAGTCTTAAAATTTAGGTCGAATAATCTTCAGATCATCACTTACCCTTTTTGGTAAGTTACAGGTAGATGAATGAGAAATACGAGTATCACCGTAGAGATGGGGACTTTAAACAGGGAGGAGACCAGCCTGAAGTTTCCCTTGCTAAAGAAATAGCAGCATCATTAAAATTCAGGGGTTAAAAAGAATAGATGCGCTAGTCTATTTCATCAAGTAAAAAAGTATTGCTTTATATGGGTTGTGAGCTTTTGAGTGCTTGTGAGTAATAGCAGGAATAAAATTATAGAAATTTCTGCCAAAAAGAGCTTCTTCAGAAGCTCGGTTTATTGTTGATGATCTAGATCTAGATTCTAGCATTTTAGTCCCTATTGAAAAAGAAATCGTTGAGTTGTGTTGATCTGTAAATTAATGTACCTTGACACTGGTACATGGAAATAAAACTTATGATCAAAATCCCCCGATTTGTACAAATAGGTTTGCTCGTGCTCGTAGACGTGTTGTAAATAGGAAGCTATTACTCGTATTTATAAATATGTACAAGTCTACAAGTAAATATTTTTATACCGATATGGCAAACAATGGATGTGGTATTTGTACAAGTCAAAATAATTACTACACACCGAACAAGGGTGTAAACCAAAGTTCTTTATGGTTTTCCGCTACACAGCTTCTCACCTAATCTGAATACCTAGTTTGAAAAATAATATACACTCCCTTTGTTCTAGCTGTGAAAGCAGGAGCGAGCTCAGCGGATAAGAATGGTGTCACAGATGTGGATGATCTATGTGGTGTAATATTATTTATCCATGTGGTGTAGTATCCATGAAACATTGCCATTGTGACTTCTTCAGTTGCAGATTTCAGGAGCACCACTAAAAGGTTCTTTAACTTGCTGACATTACTCATCCAATATTTTGATTGTAGCATTATTTGTCTCACAAGACACAAGTTCTATTGATTTACGGAGGCGAAAGTGGCAAAACTTATGTAATTTGCGAACGCACAACAGTTTTAGAGAATCGAAAGGCCACAATTCATATTTTTCAATCAAGATGACTTGATCTTAAGTATTGACTATGCTTATCCATGAACTTGTATTTATTTCTGTGTCATAAATACGAATAGGTTTGTATCCCATATCTCAAGTCTACCTTCAATGTCATTTAGGGAGATTATGGGTAACTAAGTACTAACTACAGCTACACCCAAGTAATTGTTAGTACGATTACGTTGAAGATGTAATTTGCTGGGTAGCAGTTAAGTGGACAATATCTTTAAATATCCACAGCAAACCCTGTATTTATTTCTGTGTCATAAATACGAATTGGTTTGCATCCCATATCTCAAGTCTACCTTCAATGTCATTTAGGGAGATTATGGGTAACTAAGTACTAACTACAGCTACACTCAAGTAATTGTTAGTACGATTACGTTGAAGATGTAATTTGCTGGGTAGCAGTTAAGTGGACAATATCTTTAAATATCCACAGCAAACCAGAAATTCTTCATGTGAAAGAAAGACTCACGTAATAAACTTCGATCAAAATTCTAATGCAAACGTATCAGACAATAGAAGTCCTCAAAGTTCACATTATGTTGGGTGTTCTGAGTTTGACAATGGTACAAGGAAGAGAGGTAAAAGTGTTTATCAATGACACTGATGTACGGCCTGATGCATCTCTCAAAGAAAGTACTCTTGGCTTTGGCATAGACAGACAACTTTCACTGTCGAAGAGCTAAAGGTTAACACCGTACGTACATTTCAACTTTGTTCGTTTTATTCGCAATCATTATGCTAACTTGTTTATGAAATCTCTTGATCCAAGAATTTATCCTGATCTAGGTCTTTGTTTGGATCTTCTCATACCTTATGCGAACGTCTAATGTTTATTCAATTTACACGGACGAGTCGTTTGTACCTTCATAAGCTTTATTATTGACAGGTTTCGTGTGGGTACATATCTGTATGATATGTACATTGTAACCACTAACCACATTTAGATATAGTTAGCCGTGGTTGTGGTTTGTAGATGATACATCTGGGTTTTAATATGACCCTCGTGTTATTCATCGGGGGCCTTCTGGATTAATTTCTCATGTTGTACAACAAATGAAATTGTATTTAATAGCTGCATGAGGAATTGACATGGTTTGTTCAAAGTACATACAGAATGTTTACGAGTATACTGGAGAGTTGGAGACACACACATCTTCGTAAGAATCCCATCAACTTTTACCAACATGGACGTTTCAACTTCTTATTGGCCTACATTGTTTGTTATAATATGGCCATTTCTTGGAACTATTCTGTCTTCAGTTCTTCAGAATCCGCGTTCTTCTTTCTTATTGCAATAGATACGTTATATATCAAATGTAAACTAACTTTGTCATTTCTTTTTGTTGCAGGTAAGATGCAATGTTTGAGATAGTTCTTACGAGGTCTGGGTCAGTGGAAAGACTATGCCATAAAAAGGATGTATAGCTACAGGTAAATTCAATCCCCCCTAATGTATTTCAGAATAAGGTTTCCTATAATCACACTTAATACAAATACACCTAGAAGGTTGCTAATTATAACAAATCTTGTGCAACAGACATAGGTTCATCTTCAATTGGTCTAGAGATAAATATAATTGTGCTCCCATTGCAGTAAATCCACAAGCTTGTTCCAGTTCCCAATGCAATACCAACTATTTCAATTAAAATTAAACTTTAAGCAATATCGATAATCAGAGTGGCATGAACAATTCAATCGACTGTCTTACGTCAGTGTTGGATAATGCACGCACCGTTCTGTTTGACTGACTTTGACTGGTGACTGAATTCATAATGAACGCCAACCCTGTAATGTCAACTCCAAGAAGTTGACAAGGCACTTTATATTATTACTTGAAACTTGATTAAATGTAAATAGAAAACGGTTTTGAATATGAACACATGAAAACCTCTTCACATAAGAGCTGGAGACATGCAGGATATTAAAAATCCTAATGTCACATACAGTTTGGATGATATGGCACTCAAGTATTGTATTCAATTTGTAAAAAAAAAAAAAAAAAAAAAATTGTTTACTTCTTGTCATTGATGAAGCCAAAACATTTTGTTTGCTGAAAATAACTAGGTATGCTGAGTGTTTTCAATGTTTTCTGTACATTATGCTGTACCAATAGCTATGTGTCACTTTCTTTTCCTTTTGAATTCTGCTCATCCAATATATTGATTGTAGCATTATTTGTCTCACAAGACACAAGTTCTATTGATTTACGGAGGCGAAAGTGGCAAAACGGGAAAAGGTGAGTTGGTTCCCAAAAAAAGGTCCATTTTTGTCACGTATGAATTGGTTCCCCTTCAAAAATTTCATGTACGAATTTCTTTCTAATTCCATTGAAAAATGGAGGAAAAAAATTCTGCTGACTTTTTAATATCGAAGGCAAATGTTTTTCATGTGTGTTTTTTCTACCTTTTTGTCCTCAAGTGCATGTGTTCCGTTTGTATCAGCACTCTTGACCATTTTATGACCAACATGACCATGCCCTCAAAGGTATAACACCATAAACTGACATCTCATCTCGATTTAGTAAATGAAACTTATCTACATAATATGTATTTGTATAATTTTGCCTATCAGAATCTTTGGTCCCTACTTCACAGGTCTCACTTGTTCCTAAGCTAATGCCTAGTCATAATTCATGAACCACCTGGTATCAAGACAGTTGCTCCCAATCCTACGGGCTATTGATTTGATGGAGAACTCGATAAAGTTTGAAGAATTCCATTAAAAAAGAACTTATCTACATAATATGTATTTATATAATTTTGCCTATCAGAATCTTTGGTCCCTACTTCACAGGTCTCACTTGTTCCAAAGCTAATGCCTAGTCATAATTCATGATACACCTGGTATCAAGACAGTTGCTCCCAATCCTACGGGCTATTGATTTGATGGAGAACTCGATAAAGTTTGAAGAATTCCATTAAAAAAATCCATGAACTAGCAAACTATACCTATCCATGGAATGGACTCTGTATTGAGCATAGCTTGTACTACCTACTTGAGCGTTAGATGAGTTGTAAGTCGGACTTGACTCACTCGAGAGCATGAGAGTCCCACCGGTTTCAATGAATGACCTATCATGCAGAGTCGCAGAGTGTTC
Source organism: Diaphorina citri (assembly GCF_000475195.1). NCBI lineage: Eukaryota > Metazoa > Arthropoda > Insecta > Hemiptera > Psyllidae > Diaphorina > Diaphorina citri. The sequence continues at coordinate 20,971 of NW_007379411.1, forward strand.
GTCATTGTGACTCAGTCACGATTGTAGTTCGCATTGATCATGTTTTTAAGTATATCATCCGGTGATTTGTAAAATTTTACGCTAATAATATTATTTATGTACTTATATTCGGTGGGGTTTACAGTTTATTGGTCTACCTTTAAGGTAAGGTGACTGTGATGTGATTTTCATGATTCAGGTATGAAATGTACAACTATTTTTATACTCGTAGTCATGAGGTACTTATATTCGGTGGGGTTTACAGTTTACTGGTCTACCTTTAAGGTAAGGTGACTGTGATGTGATTTTCATGATTCAGGTATGAAATGTACAACTATTTTTATACTCGTAGTCATGACAAGTATATCATCCGGTGATTTGTAAAATTTTACGCTAATAATATTATTTATGTACTTATATTCGGTGGGGCTTACTGGTCTATCTTTAAGGTAAGGTGACTGTGATGTGATTTTCATGATTCAGGTATGAAATGTACAACTATTTTTATACTCGTAGTCTTGAGCTACTTAGAGCGTTTAGGCTAGAGTTTTGTAATATCTGTGACGATACTGAGGTAAAGTACCCACATAGTAAAGAGCCGACTCCCGACTCATTTTATAAATCTCATCGTACAAAACAAAGAATTATGTATCCATATACATCTGCAGATAGACACAAAAGTAAATCCTGGATATACATCTGCAGGTAGGTATACGTACTTACCTCCTATTCTTGCAGAGTTAATTTCATATTGATCAGGTAGGTAGGGGCGAGAGGAAACAATTGACTGAAGTGACTGCCTAATTCGATTAGGGTGTCTGGCTATTTGCCCGACTTACGAGTAGGTATAACACAAATAAGTTAGATTTATCCGTAATAATTGAAATGGTTATTCTCACAGAAGATACTGAGAGTAGATTCAAAAGGATAGTGTCTAGATCCTTTTGAATCTACTAGAAAGGAAATTCTTCAATAATATTATTGAATTTGGGGGAAAAACTCGTGGATGAAAAAATAACATTAGAAAACAAAGCTGACATGAAATTAGATTGAAAGAAACTTTCAACGTCCATCCAGGCATGAGATCTTAACCTTATACAAAGAATTATGTATCCATATACATCTGCAGATAGAAACAAAAGTAAATCCTGGATATACATCTGCAGGTAGGTATATGTACTTACCTCCTATTCTTGCAGAGTTAATTTCATATTGATCAGGTAGGTAGGGGCGAGAGGAAACAATTGACTGAAGTGACTGCCTAATTTTGTCTATGCTTCTATCATCCCTGTCCCGTCAACATTTCGTCTTTCGTCTATTATACCGTTTGAAAAATGGTCACAATCACAAGCCATCTTTTTTGAGGTGCATGGTTGAACAGTAACAAATTTCTTGTTGGTTATTTATTTATCAAGCATATCGTCCTAGGTAGTTCGTGTTCAAAATCAGGTTTATTATTTATTATTCCATCATCAATGCAATTTTCGTCCAAACTGAGAAGAACATGGAATGCAATGCATTTGTTTTTGTCTATGCTTCTATCATCCCTGTCCCGTCAACATTTCGTCTTTCGCTATTATACCGTTTGAAAAATGGTCACAATCACAAGCCATCTTTTTTGAGGTGCATGGTTGAACAGTAACAAATTTCTTGTTGGTTATATATTTATCAAGCATATCGTCCTAGGTAGTTTGTGTTCAAAATCAGGTTTATTATTTATTATTCCATCATCAATGCAATTTTCGTCCAAACCGAGAAGAACATGGAATGCAATGCATTTGCATAATATCAATCATGGTGCATGTCATCAGAATATTTTAGAATAATAATTCGCAGAATAATGAGCAGTAACCATAATCCTATCATCATTGAAGTGTACTTGCTCTACCTTTAATTAATAAAGGCATAAATAAGTTCCTCTTCAGCAACCATTTGCTTGCCATCCCATTGCTATTGTACTTTCCAGAACCTTTAACTTCAGACTTCACCAACCTTCGAAGAAATCCACCACAGTTTTGTGTCTGTCATTTTCATTTTTCATATATAATCTGTCATTCATCTGTTTATGGTTATGTCAATTCATTTAACCACCAGGCCATCATCTTTTGTTGTTGTTTCTACTCTTTTAAGGTCTTGTTGTTGGTTGGAGCTGCTAGGAGCTGCTAAGTTGAGTGATTTCTTCTAAGAACCCGTTGACTGCAGGAAAAATGACAAAGGCTCGTTCATGAGTCTTGATTCTGAGGCCAGATGAATCTAAAGGATCCCCATTCATTAGGGATGCATTTCCATAGACGCCATTCCTCCGCTCTCCTTTACTCTGGGGAGAATAATAATTCTATGTATTTTTCATATATAATCTATCATTCATCTGTTTATGGTTATGTTAATTCATTTAACCACCAGGCCATCTTTTGTTGTTCTTTTTAAGGTCTTCAGTTGAGTGATTTCTTCGAAGAACCCATTGACTGCAGGAAAAATGACAAAGGCTCGTTCATGAGTCTTGCTTCTGGGGGAGGCCAGGTGACTCTAAAGGATCCCCATTCATTAGGGATGCATTTCCATAGACGCCTTTCCTCCGCTCTCCTTTACTCTGGGGAGAATAATAATTCTATGCATGCAATTACATATAGAAAATCACTCAGCCAGTGTATTATTTCATAAAGGCAGGAGGATTCATACACTGTTATTGTTCCTGGATGAGCACAATGGTATCAAGTGGATGTGTTCTCGTACTATACTGCCCGTGTTTATGTAGGAGATTGCAAGTTGTCCATTAATAATGAAAGCTAACTTACACCCCCGCTTCTACAATCTCCTTTTCTATTGCATTCGTACGTACATACGTCTCAGCTTGGGCAAAAGAGTCTGAGAGAGGTCTACAGTTCACAGAACTACTAGTGTTAATCTGTGAGTTGCTCGGATAATGTTCGGGCGTAGTCTCTGAATATGCTCAGACGATGCCCTTTAACACAGAATTGGAAGTCCTTCCAACCAGTATGACCGATGTATTTCGTCACATATTTTAGAAACAAAGACATAGACATGGACCCATTGCAGACTTTAATATTAGGTACATCTCAAGTTACTCAAAGCCTCTTTATAATAATAACTTTTCTGTTTCGTTAGCCATGCTAACTCCAAAGTCCTTCAGCCGAATAAGCCTTTTAAAATTTTGATGACTCCTGACATTTTCATTCCATTAATCATTGAAACAAGTGGAAAGAGAGAGAGAGAGAGAATGAGTGGTTAGAAGATTTAAAGGATGGATTGGATGTCTCTTGAGAAATGTCCTCCAGTGAGGGTCATTACGAGGAATTTATTTGCGGGTCAGTAGTTTAGTAGAGGTCATTACTGGAGAAGGTGGAGAGAGAGAGAGAGAGAGGGAGAGAGAGAGAGGGAGAGAGAGAGGGGGGGAGAGAGAGAGAGAATGAGTGGTTAGAAGATTTAAATGATGAATTGGATGTCTCTTGAGAAATGTCCTCCAGTGAGGGTCATTACGAGGAATTTATTTGCGGGTCAGTAGTTTAGTAGAGGTCATTACATTCAGGCTGAGTCAGGTGACACCCCTGGGGACCCGGGTTCGAACTCCAATGAGGTGTCGAATATATCGGTCTCAAATGACGTGTGACCTATCGGACTGATGGTGTGTTGATTAAGACTGTATGTGCCGAAATCTGCGTGAGTGCATACTTTAACCTGAGGATGGTTTGACTAAAGATACTTTAACCTGAGGATGGTTGGGCTTATGTCTGACTGTGTGAGCTCCAAATTCGACAACTTTTATGCCTGTGCCCGTAATAACTCTGCACAGATCCACCTCATAAGTCGACTTCTAACCTCTTACTTGACCTCGTCCGGGTTGAATAACTGCAAAGTTCATACTGACAGGCTGAGTCAGGTGACACCCTGGGGACCCGGGTTCGAACTCCAATGAGGTGTCGAATATATCGGTCTCAAATGACGTGTGACCTATCGGACTGACGGTGTGTTGATTAAGACTGTATGTGCCGAAATCTGATGCGGTGGTTACTTACTTTCCGTGTCCTCTTCTTACTCACCAAATCTTTCTTCCCCAAAAGTTCGAGACGTAGATTGCCCTCTCATTTGTCGTAAGGAGATCTGCGTGAGTGCATGTCCTCTCCATTTGGCCGCATACGCGCATACCAGGAGATGCGTCTGCTCGCTGCCGCATCCGAAGGTTGCATGAGGTGGTTTAAGTTAAGTTGGTTGAATTGGATAACATGTTGACTAAATATACTTTAACCTGAGGATGGTTTGACTCAAGATACTTTAACCTGAGGATGGTTTGACTCAAGATACTTTAACCTGAGGATGGTTGGGCTTATGTCTGACTGTGTGAGCTCCAAATTCGACAACTTTTATGCCTACGCCCGTAATAATTCTGCACAGATCCACCTCATAAGTCGACTTCTAACCTCTTACTTGACCTCGTCCGGGTTGAATAACTGCAAAGTTCATACTCTTATTATTAGCTTTGAAAAATAACCCGAGGTTCTGTATTTTTTCCCTATCTGAATTTTTCTCTCTCTGTATCATCAATTTCTTCCTCCCACTCCAAAAATTTTCAGTAAAATATGTTCCCAAATTTCAGCGATGACTAAAGTTCGAGACGTAGATTGACCTCTCATTTGTCGTAAGGAGATCTGCGTGAGTGCATGTCCTCTCCATTTGGCCGCATACCAGGAGATGTTCATGCGTCTGCTCGCTGCCGCATCCGAAGGTTGCATGAGGTGGTTTAAGTTAAGTTGGTTGAATTGGATAAAATGTTGACTAAAGATACTTTAACCTGAGGATGGTTTGACTAAAGATACTTTAACCAGAGGATGGTTGGGCTTATGTCTGACTGTGTGAGCTCCAAATTCCACAACTTTTATGCCTGTGCCTGTAATAACTCTGCACAGATCCACCTCATAAGTCGACTTCTAACCTCTTACTTGACCTCGTCCGGGTTGAATAACTGCAAAGTTCATACTCTTATTATTAGCTTTGAAAAATAACCCGAGGTTCCATATTTTTTCCCGTCTGAATTTTTCTCTCTCTGTATCATCAATTTCTTCCTCCCACTCCAAAAATTTTCAGTAAAATATGTTCCCAAATTTCAGCGATGACATCTCAACAATCACGCAGGTATTCTCGAAGATAATTCAGCAGATTGAATTCCATGCAAAACAAATCAATGTTCTTCTCGTAAGGGTTTAGGTATGCGATTTTTTTAAAACAAAAAATCCCCCTTTCTATTTTCCTTTCTTTTCCCTCAACTTCCTTTTCTCCCTGTTCCGAGGGAGAATATGATGGGAGGAAGGAGGAAACACAGAAATCATTATCATTATCGTTTGTCTACCGATGATAAGGAGGTAGAGAGAAAAAAAAAAAATAAAATTTTATTCTTCTTTGTACAAAATAAAAGGAAACGAAAAATGGGAGTGATTTTTGAGAGGATACAGCACAGATTTTCTTAAAACAAAAAATCCCCCTTTTTATTTTCCTTTCTTTCCCTCAACTTCCTTCTCTCTCCCTGTTCCGAGGGAGAATATGATGGGAGGAAGGAGGAAACACAGAAATCATTATCATTATCGTTTGTCTACCGATGATAAGGAGGTAGAGAAAAAAATAAAATTTTATTCTTCTTTGTACAAAATAAAAGGAAACGAAAAATGGGAGTGATTTTTGAGAGGATACAGCACAGATTTTCCTCTTTCAAGAGTCACCAATCGAGAGATCTAAATTCTCTCCCAAAGATTCCAGGAAATCTAGCATAGCTTGAAACTTCTGAAAATACTTAATACTTATGTTTCCCTTTCCGTCCCCATGCAGACAGTATAAAGTAAAGTTATGATCAACTTTTTGAAACTTCTCTTGGGGAAGATGACTGATCATAATCCCAATTACTAAAGTCCAAATCAAGAACAGAATCCTTCATGTATTAATGCACCAATCTCGCTTTAAACCTCACACCATATCTGGCAAATACATTCCATGATTTCCATGTTCCAACCACATTGGAAGAGGAGATCAAGAAGAAAGCAAGGTAAACACGAATAGGAACAGAGAAACAGATAATAGAATCCATGGTAGAATAGTAGAATCTACTTTGTAAACATTTCAAATAGAAAGCTACGGGGAGGCAATGTAGGAAAGGAGGTATATGGGGATTATTAAGGGATGTAGTGGAGGAGGTAGGGAGAAATGGGGCTGAAGATAAAAAAGTAAATGCACATGCCGTGGTTGATGGTTTGCGGCTTGATGTATGTTTCACCATAACGGCCCTGAGATGTTTGTTCATTTTTCTTCTACATTATCTTTGTTCTGGTGCTTGCTTTTTTGGTGTTTCCTTCTTTGGTGCTTGATTCTTTGATTTAAGCTCCTTTAGCGCCTATTTTATCAACCTCTCTTTGATTATTGATAATGTGGCCATTAACATGGCTCCTTTATTGGTTTTCTTTGGATGTCTGCTGTTTGAATTATAACCTTCATGTCAGGTAAATGAGGTGAAAGAACTTTTACACATAGGTATCTTTGATTAGGTTGCAACACTTCCATTGTACAAAGGTGCTCCTGTGTTCAAAATTATTTGGGTAGGTTTAGAACTTTAAGACCTATTTTGTCAACCTCTCTTTGATTAATGTGGCCATTAACATGGCTCCTTTGTTGGTTTTCTTTGGATGTCTGCTGTTTGAATTATAACCTTCATGTCAGGTAAATGAGGTGAAAGAACTTTTACACATATATCTTTGATTAGGTTGCAACACTTCCATTGTACAAAGGTGCTCCTGTGTTCAAAATTATTTGGGTAGGTTTAGAACTTTAAGACCTATCGTAATGTTGTGTACACTGAAGAGTGTATGTAGGACTTTCTTCTTCTTCAGAAAATCCTCAATTGTACAGATTTGCAGAGGCTTTCCATGTCTGAGGTGCTTTACATTTTAATAAATTTCATGAAAATGATTTAATTTTGCCAGTTTATTGCTGTCGTCTTTTCCCTCTTTCGTATTTTACCTCAACATAAACATTTCTTTATGACTTTCAATTCATACCTTCTTTGTTTATTTCAAGCAGATTTAAGATTGCAGCTTGAAATGTTTGTTAGTTAGTGTAACCTGAGTGCTTGCAGTTTTAGGTTGTTCATCTTCTTAAGTTCTTACGATGCATTAGTAGATTTTAATCAGGAGTTTTTCAACCTTACAACTATTTGTTGAGTCATTGCTTAATCTACATATTCAAAATTCAATGCCCTCTGCTGCATAGTTGAACATTAGTCGTTAGGAGCACGATATAAGTATGTAGCACGTCTTATAAATAGGTTCTATCATAGGCACTAAATTTAAGTGATTATGTTATTAGTTTTGGTTTATTTCAATTTTTGAAAGACATCAAACTTCCAAAAGCTTGAATTCATCTTCCATCTTTAACCATCTCCCTGTATCGCTAACACTATAAGCATAATCCTGACTGTAGTAAATAAAACCTGACAAGACACAGTTCACATTGCAATCCCGTTCAATGAATTTAGCACATATATTTCACACTAGGACAGAACTAAAGCTTTTGCAAATCAAATCACATTCATCAGACTACTAAAAGAGTTGGTCTACAGAACACCTTGTCGCGTGCCAACAAAAACACAGCCTGAATTATGGAAAGATGCAATCGTTTGATAAAGAAATTTGCAATTGCAGAGGAGGTCAGAGGTCAATGGCTAAAGTTTTATGCTATTAACATATTTGGTGTTCTTGTGGTCTCTTTTGATGACTGTAGTCGTCAGAACTAAGCAACCATTATATCGCAACTATTTCAAAACATTTGTGTTGAAGAAGTTCTAAAACCCGCGAAGTCACCGCTTGATCATTTTAAAACTATGGCAGGGCACCGCAAAGTTTACACTTGAAATCTGCTATTGACGCTGCTGCAGGTATTCTTGTAGAATTGATAGATGGTAGATGCTATTCAAGACTTAGCTACTGAAAGAATGAAAATTGCATGATCATAAGAACAAAAACGGAGAAACGGGATGAAATATACAAAGAGAGATATAAAGAAGGTTGGCTATCACAATACTGGTCTTGATATGCAGACCCTATTAGCTAGCATTATTTATGCAACTGGAGGCACTGAAAGCTTTTGTTTAAAAGTTGTACACTATGACGTCAGCAGGATTGTAACTTTATCTCTAATTATATCTACTAGCAATATTTTGGTTATCTTTCTCTGAAATGGTATAAATAACTTCGCATGGCTCAGACTTTGCGTCAGGTAATTTTAAGACATCAAAGTAATTTGTTAATCTTGTCCGCATTGTTCATAATTTCTTTGTTCATAATTATTACTAAATTTTATGTTTACTTCGTTTACTATGTCCTAACTAACTTGTGTCTTTGGTTTTATGTTCCAGGTATGTTTTGAATCAAATTAAATTCTTTAAATTCGTGGGTTTTTATGTCGATCATAAACCGAGTGATGGTGAGTTGTTGTGAGACCAGTCTTCCTGGTGGATAGTTGTCTCAGGTAAGACCATATTTTTTTTTTCCGCTAACAAATTCCGTCAGTATTGTATTTCTAAATTGAAACTTGAGTGACATACAGCATCCAGAATATGCGGATCGATAACCATAATATGGATAGGATATGGAACTAGGATATTATCCTAGTTCCATTTTTGCACCTCGAGGTTCCAATAATTGTTGATCTAACGGTAACTTTGGCGCAATAGTTTTTCACATCAGAATCATCAGATGTTTATCAATCTCATTATTTAGAAGTCAGGTGAGATAATTAATTACCCACGGTGCGGGATTTTGTGTTGTGACGTCATCAGCAACAATAGTTTGGAGGTAAGACATCAAAGTAATTTGTTAATCTTGTCCGCATTGTTCATAATTTGTTTTGTTCATAATTATTACTAAATTTTATGTTTACTTCGTTTACTATGTCCTAACTAACTTGTGTCTTTGTTTTTATGTTCCAGGTATGTTTTGAATCAAATTAAATTCTTTAAATTCGTGGGTTTTTATGTCGATCATAAACCCAGTGATGGTGAGTTGTTGTGAGACCAGTCTTCCTGGTAGTTGTCTCAGGTAAGACCAGAAATTTTTTCCGCTAACAAATTCCGTCAGTATTGTATTTCCAAATTGAAACTTGAGTGACATACAGCATCCAGAATATGCGGATCGATAACGATATCCTAGTTCCATTTCTGCACCTCGAGGTTCCAATAATTGTTGACCTAACGGTAACTTTGGCGCAATAGTTTTTTCACATCAGATGTTTATCAACCTCATTATTTAGAAGGTGATATAATTAATTACCCACGGTGCGGGATTTTGTGTTGTGACGTCATCAGCAACAATATTGTATTTCCAAATTGAAACTTGAGTGACATACAGCATCCAGAATATGCGGATCGATAACCATATCCTAGTTCCATTTTTGCACCTCGAGGTTCCAATAATTGTTGATCTAACGGTAACTTTGGCGCAATAGTTTTTCACATCAGATGTTTATCAACCTCATTATTTAGAAGTCAGGTGAGATAATTAATTACCCACGGTGCGGGATTTTGTGTTGTGACGTCATCAGCAACAATAGTTTGGAGGGTAAATGCACATGCCGTGGTTGATGGTTTGCGGCTTGATGTATGTTTCACCATAACGGCCCTGAGATGTTCGTACATTTTTCAGAAATAGCAAAGATTGAGTCCGAAAGATATCCACTCGTAATATTTTTATAGCCAAAACCAAATGTCAGCCCAAAGCAACACCCTAGGGCTTATTGAGAGGCTGACGAAAAACGCTAACCCCGTTTGAACACAGCAAAGGCGAAGAAGAAGAGAGGAAGGGAAGTGGTGTTTCCCTGGAGGACACGCTACTGAAACCCATTAGATGTACTCGATGTATGGCTTACAGCCTGGATAGCAAGGGCATTGGGCATCGTAATTGATGTAAGGATAATATTAATTTCCCGCTGATGATGTCATCGTGATCTCATGATACTTCACTTACCTGTCGGATGCGAGAAAACAATAGCCAATCTTCGAGCAGGATGATATGTTGCCAGTCTCTACAGGAACTTCCTTGCTAAAGAAATAGCAAAGATTGAGTCCAAAAGATATCCACTCGTAATGGTTTTATAGCCAAAACCAAATGTCAGCCCAAAGCAACACCCTAGGGCTTATTGAGAGGCTGGCGAAAAACGCTAACCCCGTCTGAACACAGCAAAGGCGAAGAAGAAGAAGAAGAAGAAGAAGAAGAAGAAGAAGAAGAAGAAGAAGAGAGTAAGGGAAGTGGTGTTTCCCTGGAGGACACGCTACTGAAACCCATTAGATGTACTCGATGTATGGCTTACAGCCCGGATAGCAAGGGCATTGGGCATCGTAATTGATGTAAGGATAATATTAATATCCCGCTGATGATGTCATCGTGATCTCATGATACTTCACTTACCTGTCGGATGCGAGAAAACAATAGCCAATCTACGAGCAGGATGATATGTTGCCAAGTTTTACAGGAACTTCCAAGAGATAGATTTTATATGTATAGTCTATTTTTTGGTGGTTCAAGCTATTAAAGTTAATAGGATTTTTAAGCAACGAATTCTTCATTTATATATAAATTTCACCTGTCGAAATCATGTACGTAAATCCGAAATCCATTTTCTGCTAGCTAATCTCTTGTTTGTTCATATTTATATGTAAATCTCTTCTGTCAACATTTTCTGCGTCAGTTTCAATCAGAAATCCATCTTCCGCTAGTTCATCTAATGGGTCCATTCCCAGTTCTTCCGACCTTGACTCTTCATCGGCAACCTCTGGACGAAGAGACCAAGACCTCAACCTGAGTATGAGCCTCTCAACTGAACAAAACGCAATTGAATCTCACCTATTGGTTTCCCAGGACAATAGATTCCAATCAAACAATTATTCGAATTGCTCGACGCGACGACAGGTTTATGGGAAGAATCATTTGAATTGTTCAATCTCTTTGATTTGTATGGAGACGCAGCTCGCAGATTCGTGATAGCAACATATCAAAGCATGGTGGAAGACGATTCTCTCTAACCTCGAATCTCACCTATTGATTTCCCAGGACAATAGATTCCAATCAAACAATTATTCGTATTGCTCGACGCGACGACAGGTTTATGGGAAGAATCATTTGAATTGTTTAATCTCTTTGATTTGTATGGAGACGCAGCTCGCAGATTCGTGATAGCAACATATCAAAGCATGGTGGAAGACGATTCTCTCTAACCTCACGCGAGGCAAACTAAACCGAATGCACAATCGGTAATAAACCTTGTACAAGGTTCCAGATAATCACTTGAATTATTTCGTTGGATATTAATATTTAAAATCTCACCTATTGATTTCCCAGGACAATAGATTCCAATCAAACAATTATTCGAATTGCTCCACGCGACGACAGGTTTATGGGAAGAATCATTTGAATTGTTTAATCATTTGAATTGTTTAATCTCTTTGATTTGTATGGAGACGCAGCGCGCAGGTTCGTGATAGCAACATATCAAAGCATGATGGAAGGCGATTCTCTCTAACCTCACGCGAGTCAAACTAAACCGAATGCACAATCGGTAATAAACCTTGTACAAGGTTCCAGATAATCACTTGAATTATTTCGTTGGATATTAATATTTATCTCACCTATTGATTTCCCAGGACAATAGATTCCAATCAAACAATTATTCGAATTGCTCGACGCGACGACAGGTTTATGGGAAGAATCATTTGAATTGTTTAATCATTTGAATTGTTTAATCTCTTTGATTTGTATTGAGACGCAGCGCGCAGATTCGTGATAGCAACATATCAAAGCGTGGTGGAAGGTGATTCTCTCTAACCTCACGCGAATCAAACTAAACCGAATGCCCAATCGGTAATAAACCTTGTACAAGGTTACAGATAATCACTTGAATTATTTCGTTGGATATTAATATTTAAATGATTTGATCCTAGACAAGGTTGGTTTTCCTCGTTTTGATCTGTGGCCGTGTGCGCATCTTTTATCTTCAAGGTTCTGTCCGTCAAAGTTGTAGGAATTAAATGTTTTGGAGTGTACTAGAAGTTGTGAGATATCTGAATTCATTATGAAGATACAGATTGTAGTACTTAGATAGGTACCTAATGCCTATAGGGTACTTGATCCCAACAATCGGCAAGAAATGTCTCAGGAAAATTAATTTGAGAAGTCCATAGGCTCATAGAGCGATTATGAAGATACAGATTGTAGTACTTAGATAGGCACCTAATGCCTATAGGGTACTTGATCCCAACAATCGGCAAGAAATGTCTCAGGAAAATTAATTTGAGAAGTCCATAGGCTCATAGAGCATTAAAGGTCCACAGGAGATTATATAGTTCGGTAAGACCTTGCAGTTTATACTGCGAGAGTAAAGGAACATTTCAGACCTTTGCTGGGAATAAGTATTATACATTTAATAAACAAGATATTTCTATCCACAGAAGAGGCCTGTGTAAGTAGGCTTGCCAAATATCCAAAATGTCGATTCGGGACGCGAATCCGCGAACATAATTGCCAAATCCGCGAACATAATTTGCTGTTTATACTGCGAGAGTAAAGGAACTTTTCAGACGTTTGCTGGGAATAAGTATTATACATTTAATAAACAAGATATTTCTATCCACAGAAGAGGCATGTGTAAGTAGGCTTGCCAAATATCCAAAATGTCGATTCGGGACCCTTCATGTATTAATGCACCAATCTCGCTTTAAACCTCACACCATATGTGGCAAATACATTCCATGATTTCCATGTTCCAACCACATTGGAAGAGGGCACCAATCTCGCTTTAAACCTCACACCATATCTGGCAAATACATTCCATGATTTCCATGTTCCAACCACATTGGAAGAGGAGATCAAGAAGAAAGCAAGGTAAACACGAATAGGAACAGAGAAACAGATAATAGAATCCATGGTAGAATAGTAGAATCTACTTTGTAAACATTTCAAATAGAAAGCTACGGGGAGGCAATGTAGGAAAGGAGGTATATGGGGATTATTAAGGGATGTAGTGGAGGAGGTAGGGAGAAATGGGGCTGAAGATAAAAACTTTTGTAGCCAAAACCAAAATGTCAGCCTAAAAGCGATCACCTCAGGGCTGATTGAGGGCTGACGAAAAACGCCATCCCCGTCTGTACACAGGAAAAGGCGAAGAAAAAGAAGAAGAAGAAGAAGAAGAAGAAGAAGAAGAAGAAGAAGAAGGAGACCTATCTATAGCACCCTACAATAAACCGTTATCAGTTTGCAAAGAGTGTAAAAATATTCAGTTGGATTTCTGTCTGCAAAGAAAAACATTCCATCACCCATTTCACCCCAGTTTTGAAAAGAAAAGAAGTCTAATTTGGTTCTCAAATTGAAGGGTTCAAGGTTTTCTGATTAATTGAAATTTAATAACGATCACGATGAATAATGAGGTTTCGCTACTTCATGTTGTTCTCAAATTTCAAATTCTTTTCATTAGAAAAAAAAGAAGCATAATTAAGTTAACAAAAACATACCTTTTGAGTTTGAAGGATTTACATTTTGAAAAGATCTCAGCCTAAAGTATTACTAGCGGAAAATAAGCTTGAATTTTCATTCAAAATAATATAACAACATTTTCAACAACCTTTTTTTCGGGAGTGATGAAAGAAAGTTCCATTTTTATCCAATATAATGAGTGCTTAGGTTAAATTAGACAAATTGAAAGCTCAAGTTGGTGAATGAAAATTTTATAAATCCTCAATATCTAAAGTATTACTAGCGGAAAATAAGCTTGAATTTTCATTCAAAATAATATAACAACATTTTCAACAACCTTTTTTTCGGGAGTGATGAAAGAAAGTTCCATTTTTATCCAATATAATGAGTGCTTAGGTTAAATTAGACAAATTGAAAGCTCAAGTTGGTGAATGAAAATTTTATAAATCCTCAATATCACCAAGTTTTTCAGTTTTTCGATTCAAAAGCATGCATGTACAACTTAATTCCCCATTGCTCCTGTTATTATGGCCATACGATGTGGCTGCCTTACATTAGGTATGTTTAATTAACTAGGTTTACCTATCTATAGCACCCTACAATAAACCGTTATCAGTTTGCATGCCTTTTTTTCGATTCAAAAGCATGCATGTACAACTTAATTCCCCATTGCTCCTGTTATTATGGCCATACAATGTTTATGTGGCTGCCTTACATTAGGTATGTTTCATTAACTAGGTTTACCTATCCTTGTCTGGCTGGGGGACGTTAAACAGGGAGTAGACCAGCTTAGTCTGGCTGGGGGACTATAAACAGTGAGTATACCAGTCTGAATTTCCTTTGCTAAAGAAATAGCAAAGGTTGAGTGCGAAGGGCATCCCCTCGTAAACTTTTGTAGCCAAAACCAAAATGTCAGCCTAAAAGCGATCACCTCAGGGCTGATTGAGGGCTGACGAAAAACGCCATCCCCGTCTGTACACAGGAAAAGGCGAAGAAAAAGAAGAAGAAGAAGAAGAAGAAGAAGAAGAAGAAGAAGAAGAAGGAGACCTATCTATAGCACCCTACAATAAACCGTTATCAGTTTGCATGCCAAGCGGTAGGTACTTCCTCGGAATTTTCAGGAAATTTCTTTCCAAACTTAAATGCAAGATGAGTTATCTGTGCATTGTTCAAAGTTGTGAAACAATAATAAGTAACGTGAAGTTATGCAATATCTTCATTCGCTGGCAATGTCCGCTCTTAGACAGGATTCCTGTCTTCAAGTTTCCGTGCGCTTGTTGTTTGCTTCGTTACTATTTTGAAGAAAGTATTTTGAAATACTATTACAGTTAATAGAAAATAAAGGTTATCCAATTTTGAACAAAGGTTACTCTCAGAACGACTACAAATGTTTAAAAAAAAATATATCTTAGGTATTAATCTCATTTGTATAAATTATTGTTTTTACATATTATCCATTCGACGATATTCAATGTCCATTCGACGGACAAGCCCACAGCAAGTGTACGTTGTAGACTGTCAACAAAACTGTCGCTCCACACCTCATATCCAAACATCACGACATGCACCACGTTTTAAATTAAATATAAACATGGATAAATTAAGCACATCCTTATTGCGACTATCTTGAATAGAATCAAGCAAGGAGTGGGGAGATTGAACCTGTTAATAATAGATCTCTAATAGTAAACAGGCAAAAAAAGCTCCTGAATCTTGAATAGAATCAAGCAAGGAGTGGGGAGATTGAACCTGTTAATAATAGATCTCTAATAGTAAACAGGCAAAAAAAGCTCCTGATTTGAATACTGTTCCAACTGAAATCATTACTGAACCAAGAGTAAAATTTGATCCTCAAATCCTTACTAAACCGAATCAAGAGCCACAGTTGACGGCTTGTAAAATGAAATTGCGAGTTTTCCGAATAACTGGAGGCATTTGAAATTTGAAAGATATAACCTGATCCATGGGGGGAAAAAATGTTGAAGCTTTATTTGTTTCAGCAGTTTGAAAATGGACCATATCCATGCAGAATACCTATTCCTTATTAGAAATAAAATAGTACAGACCCAAAGTTGACCTCATTCTCATCAGAAAATAACTGCAATCGACAAACCCATCGATAATAAAGAAAGTTTTGCTAATGGTCTTGCCATCACTGAAACAGTTATAAAAGTACGAAGAAGATCTGATCTCAAAATCATCATTGCAATACTACTAGGGAAAAGTGCTTTCATATTAGGATTATAGATCCATGCCAAGATCACATGATGCATACAAACTCCAAGTCAAAGGTGAGATAGTTTATTCAAATGAGCTGAGAATATTAAAAGTACAAGTTTGTGTTTTTGTTTCCACATTAAAATAAAATAGCAATAACTGCACTAAAAAAGTTTCTCGTTCACAGAATGATATAAAGTTTTGTAATTTCGAGTCTGTAGAAGTGAAGAAAGCATTTGCATTGTACATATTTAGTTTTATAGCATTAACACCTTATGTTAGACTTGAGCGAGGAATGGAAAGACAAAGAATTTCTCGATTAAATCCGCAGTGGTTCATAAATGAGATATGCAAAAGGCTCAAGATCGAGTGAAAGAAATAACGACTCACGAATAGTGTACTAAGTAGTACATTGCACTATAGTAGCAGACGAAAATCTCATCAGGGATGAAGAGATAAAGTTATATTGGAGGTAATGAAGAATAATGTGATATAAATGAGAGAATGCAAAGGCTCAAGATCGAGTGAAAGAAATAACGACTCACTAATAGTGTACTAGTAGTACATTGCACTATAGTAGCAGACGAAAATCTCATCAGGGATGAAGAGATAAAGTTATATTGGAGGTAATGAAGAATAATGTGAGCAAAAGGAAGTGAAGTATTTCAACAAAGTTAGATAAAGGACTAATTCTGATGTGGAAGTGCAAGTATTATCACTGTACTGCAGTAAACGTGATGACGCTAATACCACTGACTGGAGAGATGAAAAAAAAAAGTAGTTAAAGCAAGCAGATAAACAGAACATTAGAAGAAAAAAAAATGTGGTGAGGAAAAATGCTAGACGAGAAAATGCATTCGTGATTTTACCAGAGGTCTCAATTTAGTAGGAAATGATTGTGCGAAATCTCGTAATAGAAAAGAAAATTACCTCAATGTAGGAACTACACTTTTCACCTAGATAATGATATACGGACATTGTTGATTTATCAAACGCCTAGCAAGTTTACCTTGAAAGCACGCTTAGCTCACACTCCAGCACATTGCCTGACTTGTCTATTAATAGTTGCAAAATGTAAATGCACTCGTATGAATGAATATAAAAATTTTCACCTAGATAAAGATATGCGGATATTGTTGATTTATCAAACGCCTAGCAAGTTTACCTTGGAAGCACGCTTAGCTCACACTCCAGCACATTGCCTGACTTATCTATTAATAGTTGCAAAATGTAAATGCACTCGTATGAATGAATATAAATAGTGCACCAACAAATACATCCTGTATACAGATTGAATGGTCATTACCTACGTTTGTTTCGTGCAATGGCATAGAACATAGTACAGTCATACAGTGACAGTGACCACTTTGGCTTGATTATTCTTATTGGCTCAGTACTTTACTGCACTTGACATTAATATTCTTTCTCAAGGCGGTACTACCCAATCACCCTTCCTCTACATGCCTCAGAAAATATTTGACTCTGCCATCCCATGTATTATTTGCCATGTATTGCCATCCCATGTAGGTATTTGACCATTTTTTTTATTCCAATAAAATGTTTCAGTTCATCACTCCCTCTCATAATATTCCCAATGTGAATTTTATATCTGTGACAGTGACCACTTTGGCTTGATTATTCTTATTGGCTCAGTACTTTACTGCACTTGAGATTAATATTCTTTCTCAAGGCGGTATGCACTTCGCAAATATCACGATGCATTTTTCAAGAACGAAACCTGCAGCGATTCGAGGAATAAACATGCATCAAAATGTCCTCTAAACAAAAAACCATTAATTTAAGTGAACATCTTCAAGCTACTTACTATAATATACCTCTGTTTCCTTGTAGGTCAAGATCTATTGTCTATTTGAAATCACTGTTTTAATAGTTGGCTAGATGTTTAGTTACCTTCTTGTGGAGGTTCTGCTTCCTTTAGAAATGCAGTAGCTTTCAGGACTGTTCATATTTTGGCGTTCCTCTGCTACCCGTATTCAGTTCCATAGATTTATATTAGTATCAGTGCGTCTAAAGACAATACTGCTTACACTCCAGTTGCCGCCATTGCCCATTTCCTTTCACGCCATGAATAAATATGCAAAATTATTTCTGTTGCGATGGTCAGCTTCTTTCTTCAAGACTTGTGATATTAGGTGTTACCTCTTTTCCAAGTACGTGCTCGAGGATTCGCAAAAACCAATGGATGACACCATTATTCTTACAGTCTACGAGTACGATTCACTGGCAGAAGGACCATTTCCTAGACGTGGTCTCAGTGATATTACTGTTGATGTGTCTATCTTGGAGTCTAACAACAGCTTTCAGAATAGAAATAATCAAAACGTATTCAAGCATAAATCAATTTCAAATAGCTCCTGATTTGAATACTGTTCCAACGCTAAATCCTGAAATCATTACTGAACCAAGAGTAAAATTTGATCCTTAAATCCGTACTAAACTGAATTAGGAGCCACAGTTGACGGCTTGTAAAATGAAATTTCGAGTTTTCCGAATAACTGGAGGCATTTGAAATTTGAAAGATATAACCTGATCCATGGGGGGGGGGGGGAAATGTTGAAAGTTTTTCTTTGATTAGGTTGCAACACTTCCATTGTACAAAGGTGCTCCTGTGTTCAAAATTATTTGAGTAGGTTTAGAACTTTAAGACCTATCGTAATGTTGTGTACACTGAAGAGTGTATGTAGGACTTTCTTCTTCTTCAGAAAATCCTCAATTGTACAGATTTGCAGAGGCTTTCCATGTCTGAGGTGCTTTACATTTTAATAAATTTCATGAAAATGATTTAATTTTGCCAGTTTATTGCTGTCGTCTTTTCCCTCTTTCGTATTTTACCTCAACATAAACATTTCTTTATGACTTTCAATGCATACCTTCTTTGTTTATTTCAAGCAGATTTAAGATTGCACCACACTCCACTATGAACAGTGGAAGAATTTCACTCACTGACACCTTTTAGCAAATAAGGAAATCCAAAGGAGTCCCTGCCCTTATCAAATATATTTACAACAGATTAAAATGATTAAATTAAAATGATCACAACTTGGAAATATCCAAAATTCCACCGGACAAGGTGTTGGTCCCTGTGTTTGCAAACTTAAACCTAATCAAGCTATAAGTCACAGGTTCGATTCCCGCCTGGGAAGGATTTTATTCTGAACAGATTCTTTCTCGGAACGACTGGCTTTCTCCTATCCTGTCTTCCCTCTCTCTTCCTTTTAACGACATGATCTTGGGATTTCCCTCCATGATCGAATTATTTTAATTTGTTAAAAGTTGTGGGTGTGAAGAGGTCATTCATTTGTAGATCACGATGGTTCGCCACAGTGTGTCATTCAACTTCCTCTTCTACTGACGGCACCGTGATGGTGTTACTGACAGCAATTATCACACATCTAGCGGTTCCTATGTTAGGACATCATCACGGGTGCAAATCTTCTCAATGAATAACATGAAACAATTTGATATGGCTAGCAGTTCAGCATGAGTTAATGTTGCATCAGTTATCATATGGACGTATGATTTACTCCGGCCACTGATGTTCGATATAGTTATACTCATAGATTAGAATCCAAGTGATTCAATTGGATGATCCGATTTTGCTACAAAGGTCGACAGAGTCATCGATCATACTGATTTAAGTTTTTTGTGGGGGATTTAGATTACTTACTCATTGCATGGTTTGTTAGAACTTCAATATTAATTAGGAATAATTCAACAAGTTAAGCCGGATTCACTGGCAGAAGGACCATTTCCTAGACGTGGTCTCAGTGATATTACTGTTGATTTGTCTATCTTGGAGTCTAACAACAGCTTTCAGAATAGAAATAATCAAAACGTATTCAAGCATAAATCAATTTCAAACAAAACGCTCTACGTGACAGCGTGACACAAACCTGATGACAGGAGGATGAAGAGGAGATCAGTCCGCGTCCTGCCTAGTTTGACTTGATACCTACACATATTTTAGTCTGTATTCATATTTATTATGATATCTAGCAGGCTGAGAGCGGTAAATTGCTGGATGCATGGAGGAAACATGGAATAGTCTACAATGATGAAACGCTCTACGTGACAGCGTGACACAAACCTGATGACAGGAGGATGAAGAGGAGATCAGTACGCGTCCTGCCTAGTGTGACTTGATACCTACACATATTTTAGTATGTATTCATATTTATTATGATATCTAGCAGGCTGAGAGCGGTAAATTGCTGGATGCATGGAGGAAACATGGAATAGTCTACAACAGGGGTTCCCAACAGACTTGCCCTTTATACTATGGCACTCTAGAGCTCTACAATATAATTATCTCCAAATAGTCTTAACAGAGCTACCTTTGCGAACATCTTATCTCAGGCCTCACGAACATAAATGCTATCACCCACGGCGATTGGGACAAAGTAATTAACTAATTAATACTACCTCGCAGTAATCTAGTACAAACAAAAGCCATACACTCTTTTCTAGATGTCCAACAAATTGTAAAATAAACATTTCCTGAAGAAACTCATGTCTTTGAGTATTTGGGCGAATATCTAAGGTTGAGTGAGAGCACTTGTAAGAGTGGGGGTTTGATAAGCGATTGTTTTTCCATAGAAAGATCAAAAATCTGAATAGTTTTCATAATGACTTCACTTTACCCAATGGTCAAAACCCCGAAACCACCCATTCTTTCCCTTTTCCCCCCTTTTTGTTTCAAATCAGACAAAGGACAAATAAAGACAACAAAGGATTTTTAATTTAATGTTGTGTGTATTGTTTTGTGTGGCGTTTACCCTCTCGTGACATATGCAGTGGAAATAAGTTCAGTAGATTTCCCATTTGGAATTTTATGTATGGTATGTGTTGTGACCAAAAATCTGAATAGTTTTCATAATGACTTCACTTTACACAATGGTCAAAACCCCGAAACCACCCATTCTTTCCCTTTCCCCCCCTTTTTGTTTCAAATCAGACAAAGGACAAATAAAGAGAACAAAGGATTTTTAATTTAATGTTGTGTGTATTGTTGTGTGGCGTTTACCCTCTCGTGACATATGCAGTGGAAATAAGTTCAGTAGATTTCCCATTTGGAATTTTATGTATGGTATGTGTTGTAATTATGTCAGAGGAAAACTTGTTGCTTGATTATGAGCAAAGAGTGTAAAAATATTCAGTTGGATTTCTGTCTGCAAAGAAAAACATTCCATCACCCATTTCACCCCAGTTTTGAAAAGAAAAGAAGTCTAATTTGGTTCTCAAATTGAAGGGTTCAAGGTTTTCTGATTAATTGAAATTTAATAACGATCACGATGAATAATGAGGTTTCGCTACTTCATGTTGTTCTCAAATTTCAAATTCTTTTCATAATAAAAAAAAGAAGCATAATTAAGTTAACAAAAACATACCTTTTGAGTTTGAAGGATTTACATTTTGAAAAGATCTCAGCCTAAAGTATTTTTCCATGCTTGACAGACTTGCCCCCGGGTGTAAATCTACAGTTTCATGTCTACCTCCTGTTGAAACAGGTTCAACTTTTGGTCGGTTATCAGTCTACGCGCATATTTGAGCCAAAGACCCAATTGAGCCATAGACCCCAGCCCAAGATCCCTTAGGTTTCCTGACTTTCCTGTGTTCGAAAACAAAAGTAGATCCGAGGAAAGTTGGAGATGACATTCAGAGGAAAATTTTTGCTGTCGCAGGTTTGTCTTATTTTCAGTTTCAAAAGAAATACCAGACACCACAGATCAGTAACACCTATCCGTGTGGAACCGGGCTGAAAACGAGAACTTGGAGACCAAGACACAAGGCTACAATGTCACCAGTGACTCACGTAATAGCATTGTGGTGTATGATAATGTGGAATAGGGCCATGTGGTTTTCTCTGTCAGCATGAAACTCCCCGGTGACTATCGCAACAATGACTTTAAATCAGGACATCACCTACTTGCATGACATCCATGATGGTTGAATCAGTTGGGAGCCCGATGTTTGAATTTCTAAATGTGTTGTGGTTTCTGTACATATGAGTATTTCCAAGTTCTATCATAAGATTCATAAGTCAGGTTCGTAAAATTAATCATAGAGCCTAATAATCCTTATCTGAAATTACTTTGGCACTAATTAGATAAAGAAACTTAGTGATAGGCTTATAATTCATTAGAAGTGGTAGTATGTAATACTTAGTTACTATAAAAATGAACCGACATATTTGTGTTTCTCATTAGCACAGTAAAGAAAGTGGAAAAGTACATGGTAGTCTCTCATCTAAATTTCGACGGAGCCCATAGACCCCAGGTAGCAACATTATGGGAAAAGCAGCTTCAAAGCACTTAAACATAATTGTCTCTGATGATCTTCTTCTATATCCCAAGCCCCCGTGTCTAACCTATGACACAACCTACAAGATTTATTTGAGTGATAAACTTCCACTTTGTTACGGCCAGGGGGGGTCCTTGCCCACATATCAGCCACACACTTTCATCTCGCTATCTTCTCTCACACGTTCTGCACTTGTACAGTCGTTATTAAGAGTTCCTTTCATTGCAATCTCTTCTACTCCTCTCATCTTAATGTTACATGCCTACTTCTATTCCTCTTCACCTGTGAACTTTAACATTCGGTTGGTTATCTATCGATATTTTTCACCATTCGAAGTTTCTTCTCTCTTTTGTAGAAGAGCTCAGGAAGGACCATCATTAGATCAGGTTACATTTCGGTTTACCAATATTATTCTCATTTCTCATACATAGTTGTTTTTCGTTGCTACCATGATGCTTTTGGTATTACTAGATATGATGTTGCAGAATTAGAAGATGAGCACCAATAACTATACTCTCTGATTCGGTTGTGATTGTGAAGAAAGTTTGGGCGATTAGTTTTGCGATTTTTTTACACGAATTGTTTCCTTGTTTCGTGGTTGATTTCTTATTTACAGTGATTTCTAAGTGTTCCAACACACGTTGCTCATTCAATGAATGTGTCGGCACATTTCACCAAAGTCAGTCTCTGGTTTGTAATCCTCGATTCCATAGTCTTCATATTTTACTCCAAGTTCTTCATCATCATTATCCACATATTTCAGTCCTGGCAACAATAGCGTACCACCTTTGTTTACGCTGGTAATTACGTGTGTCGTTGACGTTAATCATCGGTGCCAACTACCTGGTAGTGATGGAATGTCATCATGGTAGCACTGGACTTGGTAGTATGACCCTGACCTCAGCAGTTTGCTTATCCTGATTGTCCAAGTTTACGAAGTGAATGCTCGAGCTTGAAATTTTTGCATCGTGAAGAAAATTGTCCAAGTTTACGAAGTGAATGCTCGAGCTTGAAATTTTTGCATCGTGAAGAAAGTTTGGGCGATTGGTTTGCGAATTTTTTACTCGTTTCCTTGTTTCTTGTTTGGTGGTTGATTTCTTATTCAAAATTATTGTTCTCTCCAACACACGTTACTCTTTCGTGGGTTATTTTTGGTGTTTGCCACAATAGAGGTCCTCATATGAAGTAGGTATCAGGCGTACCAATCTTCGTTGTGAATGTTGCAAATAATGGACATATTTATGATGGGAATCAATGAATGCGTGAGGATAACAATATACCCGTTAGAGAAAGTCAGAAAGCTTGAAAATAGTAACAATATTTTAAAAACCTAGGTTATCTGCAAGGCCAAAAAACTCTTCCTTACAACTCTGGATGGAAAACATATAGGTATCAACTATACTCATATCGCGCACTTGAAGATTTAGACAAGAAAAACAAATCAAATCATGCTATTGAAATCCTAGGAGATCTGTAGATTGAGTGATGTCTTTAAAAGTGCATATCATTGGAGTTCAAGTGCTTGGTGCTATATTTGAAGATAATGTTTCAAGTGAAATACAATATTGGAACGACAAAAGGGTTATAAGATCAAATCTTGATATTCAACTGACAGACTTGCACGATGAAATGCAATAGCAAAAGAAAATACCACTATTGTGCTTTTAAATGACTGTTGAAAATATGTTAGAAAGACTGACAAAGTTAATCTAGTTCCTATTTTAGTATCGACATTATTTGAGTTTTGAACTATGGGCATACACAACGTATGGGTATTGGGTATAGATTGCATCAGTGGAAAGATCACACGTACTGAATTGTTTTTTACTTTTTCGGATTAATTTCATATATCTACGATAACATAACAGCATGGGATATGTTGGGACGGATATCATCTTTTCAGTTTTACCTCCTGTATTTTTATCCTCTATCTAATCTTGTGCATCACCAATTTTCGTCCCTAATACATATGTACTTGACTGAAGCCTTTCTTTCTTTATAATATGCAGATCCATTGAATTTTACAGTTCTCAGTTTTCTTGTCTTCCTTCAACTGGAAAGTCTTATTCATGTGTAAGTTGACCTCATTCTCATCAGAAAATGAGTGCAATCGACAAACCCATCGATAATAAAGAAAGTTTTGCTAATGGTCTTGCCATTACTGAAACAGTTATAAAAGTACGAAGAAGATCTGATCTCAAAATCATCATTGCAATACTACTAGGGAAAAGTGCTTTCATATTAGGATTATAGATCCATGCCAAGATCACATGATGCATACAAACTCCAAGTCAAAGGTGAGATAGTTTATTCAAATGAGTCGATAATAAAGAAAGTTTTGCTAATGGTCTTGCCACTACTGAAACAGTTATAAAAGTACGAAGAAGATCTGATCTCAAAATCATCATTGCAATACTACTAGGGAAAAATGCTTTCATATTAGGATTATAGATCCATGCCAAGATCACATGATGCATACAAACTCCAAGTCAAAGGTGAGATAGTTTATTCAAATGAGCTGAGAATATTAAAAGTACAAGTTTGTGTTTTTGTTTCCACATTAAAATAAAATAGCAATAACTGCACTAAAAAAGTTTCTCGTTCACAGAATGATATAAAGTTTTGTAATTTCGAGTCTGTAGAAGTGAAGAAAGCATTTGCATTGTACATATTTAGTTTTATAGCATTAACACCTTATGTTAGACTTGAGCGAGGAATGGAAAGACAAAGAATTTCTCGATTAAATCCGCAGTGGTTCATAAATGAGTAAGATTGCACTTTGACAGCGGGTTTTGAATCAAAATAAAAAGTAATCATTATCTGAATCGTATTTACTGTGTTGAACTTGATTTTTTCAGCTCTTTTATTTTCCTTATCCTAAATCACATTAGCGTGTTGAATCTCAGGAATCCTTTGTTTCTCCATCTTCCATCTTTAGCCATCTCCCTGTATCGCTAACACTATAAGCATAATCCTGACTGTAGTAAATAAAACCTGACAAGGCACAGTTCACATTGCAATCCCGTTCAATGAATTTAGCACATATATTTCACACTAGGACAGAACTAAAGCTTTCGCAAATCAAATCACATTCATCAGACTACTAAAAGAGTTGGTCTACAAAAGACCTTGTCGCGTGCCAACAAAAACACAGCCTGAATTATGGAAAGATGCAATCGTTTGATAAAGAAATTTGCAATTTCAGACGAGGTCAGAGGTCAATGGCTAAAGTTTTATGCTATTAACATATTTGGTGTTCTTGTGGTCTCTTTTGATGACTGTAGTTCGTCAGAACTAAGCAACCATTATATCGCAACTATTACAAAACATTGTGTTGAAGAAGTTCTGAAACCCGCGAAGTCACCGCTTGATCATTTTAAAACTATGGCAGGGCACCGCAAAGTTTACACTTGAAATCTGCTATTGACGCTGCTGCAGGTATTCTTGTAGAATTGATAGATGGTAGATGCTATTCAAGACTTAGCTACTGAAAGAATGAAAATTGCATGATCATAAGAACAAAAACGGAGAAACGGGATGAAATAGAACTTCTTCAACACAAATGTTTTGAAATAGTTGCGATATAATGGTTGCTTAGTTCTGACGAACTACAGTCATCAAAAGAGACCACAAGAACACCAAATATGTTAATAGCATAATGGGATGAAATATAAAAAAAGAGAGATATAAAGAAGACGAAAAGGTTGGCTATCACTATACTGGTCTTGATATGCAGACCCTATTAGCTAGCATTATTTATGCAACTGGAGGCACTGAAAGCTTTTGTTTAAAAGTTGTACACTAAATCACCCTTCCTCTACATGCCTCAGAAAATATTTGACTCTGCCATCCCATGTAGTAGGTATTTGACCATTTTTTTTATTCCAATAAAATGTTTCAGTTCATCACTCCCTCTCATAATATTCCCAATGTGAATTTTATATCTTCGGTTTCAATTTACCAGGTTAGATGAGAACACTTTTTTTTTATTGCTTGCCCTTTTGCGAGAGAGTGCGACCTTTTGCAAAATAATTTTTGTTTCTGAATTGATGTTCAAATACTCAATGTGTTCAAGTTGCGGTCAAGGGTATCTTTTTACCTTTACAGACCTACTCTTGTATGAGAACATGAATATTTATGGTCCAAAAGATATCAAGCTGTTATACGATTTTTTTTTTTATTGCTTGCCCTTTTGCGAGAGAGTGCGACCTTTTGCAAATAATTTTTGTTTCTGAATTGATGTTCAAATACTCAATGTGTTCAAGTTGTGGTCAAGGGTATCTTTTTACCTTTACAGACCTACTCTTGTATGAGAACATGAATATTTATGGTCCAAAAGATATCAAGCTGTTATACGTGGAAACTACAGAGTTTACTATAGAACTTTGGATTATTCAAGTGTGCTATATTGATTCACCCCTTATGTGCAGTCTTTCACAGAAACTTGACATTTACCTACACTGCGGAAAATTTCAAAATGTCAAGTAATAAAAAGAAGCCAGTGAAAAATACCCATGTACACTACTGTGATGTATCGATTGTATGACGGGATTTTACTTCTGCGGAGATATGTCGAAGTTAAACCAATTAGGAAGATGATTTTATTATTTTGTCTTGCCTCCTGCATAGGGTGCCCTGAACAACGACGTTTATACTCCAATAAACCAAGAGCCCAAAAATTATTAATTTGTTTGAACTGGGGGCATACATTTTGTTTGAGTAGGATTTGGAAGTTCACTATGAACAGTGGAAGAATTTCACTCACTGACACCTTTTAGCAAATAAGGAAATCTAAAGAAGTCCCTGCCCTTATCAAATATATTTATCAAACATATTTACAACAGATTAAAATGATTAGATTAAAATGATCACAACTTGGAAATATCCAAAATTCCACCGGACAAGCTGTTGGTCCCTGTGTTTGCAAACTTAGACCTAATCAAGCTATAAGTCACAGGTTCGATTCCCGCCTGGGAAGGATTTTATTCTGAACAGATCAGGTTCTTTCTCGGAACGACTGGCTTTCTCCTATCCTGTCTTCCCTCTCTCTTCCTTTTAACGACATGATCTTGGGATTTCCCTCCATGATCGAATTATTTTAATTTGATAAAAGTTGTGGGTGTGAAGAGGTCATTCATTTGTAGATCACGATGGTTCGCCACAGTGTGTCATTCAACTTCCTCTTTTACTGACGGCACCGTGATGGTGTTACTGACAGCAATTATCACACATCTAGCGGTTCCTATGTGAGGACATCATCACGGGTGCAAATCTTCTCGATGAATAACATGAAACAATTTGATATGGCCAGCAGTTCAGCATGAGTTCATGTTGCATCAGTTATCACTTGGACGTATGATTTACTCCGGCCACTGGTGTTCGAAATAGTTATACTCATAGATTAGAATCCAAGTGTCAATTGGATGATCCGATTTTGCTACAAAGGTCGACAGAGTCATCGATCATACTGATTTAGGTTTTTTGTGGGGGATTTAGATTACTTACTCATTGCATGGTTTGTTAGAACTTCAATATTAATTAGGAATAATTCAACAAGTTGAGCCATACACTCATTTCTAGAAGTCCAACAAATTGTAAAATAAACATTTCCTGAAGAAACACATGTCTGTGAGTATTTGGGCGAATATCTAAGGTTGAGTGAGAGCACTTGTAAGAGTGGGGGTTTGATAAGCGATTGTTTTTCCATAGAATGACCAAACAATACTGTGATAGATGCTTAGCTGACGCATAAAGAACAAGTGTAATCAAATTACACTTAACACTCTTGTAACTTGTAAACTCCAGCCAAGTTGATTGATAGATTCCATTATTTGTTGAGCCCAGCATGTGATGAAAGGTAAGAGGTCCTTACACACGAATTGTCTCAATGAACTAGCTCTAGGCGACGAATATAATATTTCCATGCTTGACAGACTTGCCCCCGGGTGTACATCTACAGTTTCATGTCTACCTCCTGTTTCAACTTTTGGTCGGTTATCAGTCTACGCGCATATTTGAGCCAAAGACCCCATTGAGCCATAGACCCCAGCATTTTCAGTTTCCAAAGAAATACCAGACACCACAGATCAGTAACACCTACCCGTGTGGAACCGGGCTGAAAACGAGAACTTGGAGACCAAGGCACAAGGCTTCCTGTGTTCGAAAACAGAAGTAGATCCGAGGAAAGTTGGAGATGACATTCAGAGGAAAATTTTTGCTGTCGCAGATTTGTCTTATTTTCAGTTTCAAAAGAAATACCAGACACCACAGATCAGTAACACCTACCCGTGTGGAACCGGGCTGAAAACGAGAACTTGGAGACCAAGGCACAAGGCTACAATGTCACCAGTGACTCACGTAATAGCATTGTGGTGTATGATAATGTGGAATAGGGCCATGTGGTTGTAAACTCCAGCCAAGTTGATTGATAGATTCCATTATTTGTTGAGCCCAGCATGTGATGAAAGGTAAGAGGTCCTTACACACGAATTGTCTCAATGAACTAGCTCTAGGCGACGAATATATTTCCATGCTTGACAGACTTGCCCCCGGGTGTAAATCTACAGTTTCATGTCTACCTCCTGTTGAAACAGGTTCAACTTTTGGTCGGTTATCAGTCTACGCGCATATTTGAGCCAAAGACCCAATTGAGCCATAGACCCCAGCCCAAGATCCCTTAGGTTTCCTGACTTTCCTGTGTTCGAAAACAAAAGTAGATCCGAGGAAAGTTGGAGATGACATTCAGAGGAAAATTTTTGCTGTCGCAGGTTTGTCTTATTTTCAGTTTCAAAAGAAATACCAGACACCACAGATCAGTAACACCTATCCGTGTGGAACCGGGCTGAAAACGAGAACTTGGAGACCAAGACACAAGGCTACAATGTCACCAGTGACTCACGTAATAGCATTGTGGTGTATGATAATGTGGAATAGGGCCATGTGGTTTTCTCTGTCAGCATGAAACTCCCCGGTGACTATCGCAACAATGACTTTAAATCAGGACATCACCTACTTGCATGACATCCATGATGGTTGAATCAGTTGGGAGCCCGATGTTTGAATTTCTAAATGTGTTGACCATGTGGTTTTCTCTGTCAGCATGAAACTCCTCGGTGACTATCGCAACAATCACTTTAAATCAGGACATCACCTACTTGCATGACATCCATGATGGTTGAATCAGTTGGGAGCCCGATGTTTGAATTTCTAAATGTGTTGTGGTTTCTGTACATATGAGTATTTCCAAGTTCTATCATAAGATTCATAAGTCAGGTTCGTAAAATTAATCATAGAGCCTAATAATCAACTAGCGAATACAATGTTAATCTTTTCATAGTTGATTAGCTTTGAAGTAGTTGATTATGTAAGTGGATTAGAGGAGAGATTTTTATTGTTAAGGACATTAGGCTTATCAGTAGTTATTTTGATAGAAAAGGATTTTGGTTAACATAAAAAGTTAGACCTACTCTTGTATGAGAACATGAATATTTATGGTCCAAAAGATATCAAGCTGTTATACGTGGAAACTACATAGTTTACTATAGAACTTTGGATTATTCAAGTGTGCTATATATTGATTCACCCCTTATGTGCAGTCTTTCACAGAAACTTGACATTTACCTACACTGCGGAAAATTTCAAAATGTCAAGTAATAAAAAGAAGCCAGTGAAAAATACCCATGTACACTGTGACGTATCGATTGTATGACGGGATTTTACTTCTGTGGAGATATGTCGAAGTTAAACCAATTAGGAAGATGATTTTATTAATTTATTTGTCTTGCCTCCTGCATAGGGTGCCCTGAACAACGACGTTTATACTCCAATAAACCAAGAGCCCAAAAATTATTAATTTGTTTGAAAAATAATAAATGAGGCTCCAGCAGATAAATTCAGTTTTGTTTTCAAAGCATAATAATTTCTCGTTGCACCACAGGCAAATTTTCTGTTGTGGTACACTTGAATGAATTTCCCGCCCGAAGGTTGGATAGAACATTTTTGGCCCGATATTAATTAGGTTTTAATATTATATTTATCTAATTATAATTCCTATGTTCTATACCTACGTCTGTGGAGCTATTTGAAAACCCTATCTACATTAATAGGTTCTGTGGTCGGCCCGATATTAATTAGGTTTTAATATTATATATTTATCTAATTATAATTCCTATGTTCTATACCTACGTCTGTGGAGCTATTTGAAAACCCTATCTACATTAATAGGTTCTGTGGTTACTCGTATGGTTACTTGTATTCATGACAATATTATGACAAGGATTGAGCTCATCATATTTTATTAATTAGAGTTAGAGCTTTACATATACCAGTCACATTGCGTCGACATCGTCAACAAACGCAACAGTAATGGCACAAACTTTGTCAAGAACATCACACGACTTTCTATTCTCTATCATAGCATTTACAGCTATTGTCCATGTCTTCCAAAGTTATATCTGCCAGGTATACACCGAACTCAGGAAATCCTTCACCTTGCAGACTCGAGTGTCGTGATTGTGTTGAATGCTTTGATTAGATGTCTGAGGTCCGTGACGATCATAACAAAATCACGATTCTCTGCATGACATGTGGGTGTATTGACTCCTCATGTTTGTCTTCATGCTCCCACTATTCTGATAGCCCTATTCTTTTCTTCAGAGAGATATTCATTGTGTTCTTCGATGAAACTTTGATTATGATAGGTGTGCACTGTGCATGGTAGAATCTACCATTGGTAAACTGGTCAATGGTTTCAGAAGTGTACAATCTATGGGGCATGTGTCAGTGACTTAATCAAACATCAGACATTACCCTTTGATTTTTTTATCCCGATTTTGTTTGGTTGACCCAGTTTATTTGCACAAACAAGATTATGTGAGCCAAGAATGCATACAAATACAAAAACAAAATCCAGTGCACAAAAATGCTGGCAGAGGCAGAAGTTTGCAGTTCACAATTATTCAATTTTACCTAAAAACTCTTCCTTACAACTCTGGATGGAAAACATAGGTATCAACTATACTTATATCGCGCACTTGAATATTTAAAATCAAATCATGCTATTGAAATCCTAGGAGATCTGTAGATTGAGTGATGTCTTTAAAAGTGCATATCATTGGAGTTCAAGTGCTTGGTGCTATATTTGAAGATAATGTTTCAAATGAAATACAATATTGGAACGACAAAAGGGTTATAAGATCAAATCTTGATACTCAACTGACAGACTTGCACGATGAAATGCAATAGGAAGAGGAAATACCACTATTGTGCTTTTGAATGACTGTTGAAAATATGTTGGAAAGACTGACAAAGTTAATCTAGTTCCTATTTATCGACATTATTTGAGTTTTGATCTATGGGCATACACAACGTATGGGTATTGGGTATAGATTGCATCAGTGGAAACGATCATATGTAGGTACTGAATTGTTTGTTTGTTTTTTTTTTTTTTTTTTTTTTTTTTTTTTTTTTATTTTTTTTTTTTTAAAAACGGGAGGGGGGGTTCGGGGGGAGTTTTTTTTTTTTTTTTCTGATTAATTTCGTATATGATAACAGCATGGGATATATTGGGACGGATATCATCTTTTTAGTTTTACCTCCTGTATTTTTATCCTCTATCTAATCTTGTGCATCACCAATTTTCGTCCCTAATACATACCTATGTACTTGACTGAAGCATTTTCTTTCTTTATAATATGCAGATCCATTGAATTTTACAGTTCTCAGTTTTCTTGTCTTCCTTCAACTGGAAAGTCTTATTCATGTGTATAAAGTTTTTTGCCCCATGAATTGTTAAACTAACCGTCCCTATAAAACTCGCTTAAAAAAAAAAAAAAAAAAAAAAAACCGAAGGTTTATAACGTAGATGCTGGGTCAACACTATTGGAATAAATTATACGTAGGTACCTACTAATTACCTATAATTACTGATACGATTTCTTTTACTTAAATGACTTTTGCTGGTTTAGGATCAGGTGTCAATGTTGGTCTATAAATGGCAACTTTTAGATTTATTATGGCACTTGGCTGTCTGGTTCAATAGTGCAGACCAGTAGCATTAGATTTCGCTCACATTCTGATAGCATTACCTATATTATTGATCGAAACTATTCAATGAATACTTACTTTCTAGTGCAAGTATTCAACTAAGTAAATGTACTTGTATAGCTATTTAGTCACTTGGTTACCTAGGTACTTAACATACTTATTCTTATAAGCAGCCTCCACAGTCTGGTGAGAGCAGTACCTACCAATCATACTGGCGTACAGAAGGTAACACTGCAAATTAGGTACCAAAATTGAGACTATTTGTAGGTACCTAAAGTAAAGAATTAACCAAGTAGGCACATATATGATTAGATAATTTGTTAAATAATTAAGTAGGTATTAGTACTTAATTCCATGAGAAGAAAGCACTTTAGGCACAAATTTAAAGTTGTAGGTAAGATGAGCTACCAACTTGATACCTATGAAGGTAGCTAGGTAGTGATGCATTGGTAATAAACAAGGAACAGCTGTAATAAGTAGGTAGGTGTAGGAAGACAAATTTAATATAGTAAGTACTTAAGGGTGTTGAATAAATTCAGAAAACAAATTGATTTTGAGCTATCAATTAAATTTGGAAAATAAATAGATAGATAGCTACTTAAATACTTACTTACATAAGGGTGTTAAGTAGGTAAGTACTTAGGTAAGCAAAGAAAAATATTTCTTTTGGTTAGTTCTCATTAGACATGATAAAAACAAAAAAGAAGTTGTGTTCTCACCTTTTCATTATTAGTAATTTTCCA
>NW_007379412.1:0-46251 GCF_000475195.1 Diaphorina citri
CCCCCCCCCCCCCTCTCTCTCTCTCTCTCTCTCTCTCTCTCTCTCTCTCACTCCTTACCTTTCACAAGAAAGGAGCCTCTTCAAATACGTTTAATTCAATCAAGCCTGCTCTGGGCCTGACAAAGTTTAATATTTTAAGCCGGTTTAAATATTGATAAACTGTCTCGTTACGGCCGTCTGCTCGGGTTCTCACGGGGTTTTTCTTCATTTTTACCCTCCGGACCCTGCTTTCTCTCTGGTTCCCCATATTTACTCCCTTTCCCCCAACTCTTTTCTTCTGTTTTTCCCTCCAACATGTTTTCTTCCCCCAACCCTGTTTTCTCTCTAGTTCCCTATATTTAGACCCTTTCACCCACTCTTTTCTTGTATTTACTCCGCCCTTGGCACTTCTTTCTCTTTGTTCCCTATATTTAGCTCCCTTCCCCCTATAATTTATTTCTGTTTTTCCCTCCAACCAGCTTTCTCCCTCTTGTTCCTCATCTTTAGTCCCTTTCCTTTACTCTCTTCCTACTTAATTTTCCCTTCCTACTTAATTTTCCCTCGTCCTCCTTAATTTTCCCTCGTCCTTCTTCAAATTTCCTCTCTCCTCCAATTATCTTTTTCCCTCCACTCAGCTTTCTCCCTCTTGTTTTCACATTTAGTCCCTTTTCTCTACTCTTGTCTCCTTTTCTCTCTCGTTTTAGTCATCCTACTTATTTTTTCCCTTCCTACTTAATTTTCCCTCGTCCTCCTTCAATTTCCCTTTCCTCCAATGTTCTTTTTTTCGTTGCAATATTGCCTCAAACTTTTTTTTACCTTTTTTTGCCACACTTCCCTCTACTCTTGTCTCCTTTTCTCTCTCGTTTTAGTCATCCTACTTATTTTTTCCCTTCCTACTTAATTTTCCCTCATCCTCCTTCAATTTCCCTTTCCTCCAATGTTCTTTTTTTCGTTGCAATATTGCCTCAAACTTTTTTTTACCTTTTTTTGCCACACTTCACTTTGTATACTTATATTATGACTTTTTAATTTACATACCTAATACTTCTACATCTTATCTTATGTGAGTTTTGCACAATCTTTCACATATTCTAGGTAGGTATATACTTTATAGGTACGCATAATAAAAATATTATGTTTCATCGAATCGAATGTCATTTAGACGTGTTAGGTTACTAAATTCATTTTCGTATGAACTAAATCTTTTCCTTCCATTCGTTTTCTGTAAATCCTTTTTTATCCAATGACATTTAGACATCTTGTGTTACCGGATTCATTTTCTAAATCTTTTCCTTTTTCTTCGACACTAGCATTGTGGATATTGTGATTGTGAGAGTCTCACCATTTGTTAATAATATCTCCATTTATGTATTTATTTCAATGTATTTATCCCTATTTATATGTTCTTTCTGCAAATCCTTTTTTATCCAATGACATTTAGACATCTTGTGTTACCGGATTCATTTTCTAAATCTTTTCCTTTTTCTTCAACACTATTATAGAATTGTGAATATTGTGATTGTGAGAGTCTCACCATTTGTTAATAATATCTCCATTTATGTATATATTTCAATGTATTTATCCCTATTTATATGTTCATTTATCTTTTCATTTAAAGTGCTCCTTCCTGTTCTTTTGTTCTTTTTGCACACTTTCGTCGTTTTCCATTGTTTCTTTTCTTTCTTCTTGTTCTTCTTCATATTCATAATTTCCTTCCTTTTCTTTCTTCCGTTTTTCTTGTGTTGTTTCTTTATTGTTATTTTTCTTCCTAATAGTTTTCTATAATTATCTAGTTCTTCATTCTTCATTGTACTCGTATGTATTTCCTTTTTGTCTCCTGTCACTTCCTTTTGTGTGCTCTATCTTGTTGTTTTGTTTTTTCTTTTTGTTTTCCTTTGTTTTCTTCATTTTTAAATATCTTTCTTTCATTATTCTTTTTCTTCTTCTTCCTACAATTTTATTCTTCTATTTTGGATGGATGTACCTATCTTTTGTCTGGGACTGCACGAGTACGCGTGCTTTCACCTAAATATCTACCAATCTACCTACTGGCCCTTCTGAAATTCTCTAGTTCAAAAACTTTAGCTATGTCAAAGGGGATGCCTCCTTTTGCTTGAAGAAAGAAAAAGAAGGAGAAGAAGTTTATTCTTCTCCTTCTTTTTCTTCTTCTTCCTACAATTTTATTCTTCTATTTTGGATGTACCTATCTTTTGTCTGGGACTGCACGAGTACGCGTGCTTTCACCTAAATATCTACCAATCTACCTACTGACCCTTCTGAAATTCTCTAGTTCAAAAACTTTAGCTATGTCAAAGGGGATGCCTCCTTTTGCTCGAAGAAAGAAGAACAAAAAGGAGGAGAAGAAGAAGAAGAAGAAGAAGAAGGAGGAGGAGGAGAGAAAAAAGAAAATTATGAGGATAAACGAGAGTAAGAAGAAAATTCGAACATATCTAAAAATTATACTTAACTAGGTATTTGCAATTAAAATTATGAAAGAAGAAGGAGAAGAAGAAGAAGGAGGAGGAGGAGGAGGAGGAGAGAAAAAGGAAAATTATGAGGATAAACGAGAGTAAGAAGAAAATTCGAACATATCTAAAAATTATACTTAACTAGGTATTTGCAATTAAAATTATGGTAAAAAAAGGAAACAATAGAATTGAAAATAATTTTAAAGTTAAAGTACAGAATAATTTAGAAGTAATAATTGGAAATGTAAATTTATAAAATTGCATCTTTTATAAGTACAGATAAAATCCGCAAGTATTTACGCTTTGCAATGTTATTTCCAACTTTGCAAGCTTTACAATGTAAAATGGTAAAAAGCTTCTATGAGAAAATTAATTGAAAAGTTTTTGAAAAAGAAATTAATTAATATTTTTATAATTTTATTACATAGATGTCTTCCTTCTTTTTACTTTCTAGGTAATAATTTTATTCTTTTAGCTCCGCTGAAAGTCGATATCGGTTTGACCCTGATGGGGAACTTTTACATTGAACTAGCTATCTTAATTGGCTAAACTGTGTATGTATTTATTTATTAAATTTATTGTTCTCTATTTGTGTTTCAGGTACGTCAATGGGTTAAATTTAACTATCATGGATTAAAGGGACTGGCTTACGAAGTGGGTAAGTAGGTAATTGTCATAGCAAGCGAATTACCATTGGGTCAACCGTTACCTACCATACTTCTTTCGATGAGGTGAACAAAGACCATAATTATAGTGATATTGGGAGTCTAATGTAGCAGTTTTGATCCATTGCCTCGAAAGAAAAAAACACTGAACAAGCTGGGTCCGTCCCTCCGGGAATTTTTTAGCCCGTAGTGATTAGAGAAAATCAGTACCTATGTACCTACCTAAAACACTGGAAAATGAAAGGATGAAACACTTTTTTTTCAGTCTGGCTGGGGGACTTCAAACATCAGGGAGTTGATCAGTTTAGTCTGGCTGGGGAACTTCTGAAATTTGCCTTGCTAAAGAAATAGCAGAAAAGTTGAATGCGATTGCATCTACACGTCAATTTTTTTTAACCAAAACCAAATGTCAGCCCAAAGCGATCACCCCAGGGCTGATTGAGAGGCTGGCGAAAAACCCCGTCGCCTTATGAACACGGGAAAAGGTAAAGAAGAAAAAAAAAACTAACAAAGTCAAATTACCAAACACCACTTGAGGCCAAAATATCTACCCTATCACTTGAGGCCAAAATATCTACCCTATCATAGCAAGGGTACTTTCTTAACAATCTTCTACGTTTTGGGACCTCTCAGCTTTCAAAGAGGACAACATTTTGATGAGTTTTTCTACGAAATTGGAGCTTTAAGGTTCTCCACTTTGGGAATTTTCTCTTGACGACCATTTATTTTCTTCTATCATCCTTTTCTTTCTTCTATCTCTCTCTCTCTCTCTCTCTCTCTCTCTCTTTCTATCTCTCTTTCTCTGTCTGTCTCTTCCTCTCTTACCGTCTCCCCCTCTAATTCTTTCTCTCTCGCTCTCTTTCTCCTTTTTTTTTCCTTTTCGTCCATTCTTTCTCCTCGGTTCTCTTTCATCCTCTTCTCTTTCCCTTCTCTCATTTCAATATTTTCCATGCTATACCTAACTCTTTTATCATTCCCTACATTCTTTCTCCTCCTCAAATTACAGAACAAATTATGCTCGTGTACAATGATATACCATATGGCGAAAGAAAGAAAGAGAGAGAGAGAAAGAGGGGGGAGAGAGAATGGCAAGGGGAGGGAGAAAACGATATTACTGTCGACATTTAAAAGCGTACCTTTTAGTACAAAACTTGATGGGGATTAAAAACTTCATGCGTTCAGCAAAATTGAAAACTGCCGATATGAAACTTGACCCGGGGCGGATTTAATCCTGGACACATAAGGTTCGTTCTCGGAACCACTGGCTTTCTCCTATCCTGTCTTCCTCCTCTCTTCGCTTTCAAACCACTTGAAAAAAAATCTAATCACCCTGTATCTAGAGCGTACTACACACCCTGTAGTTTAAGTGGCAAGCTCACAAAATCTAGGTACCTACCCTAGACAAAAAAAAAAAAAAACTAACAAGGTCAAATTACCAAACACCACTTGAGGCCAAAATATCTACCCTATCATAGCAAGGGTACTTTCCTAACAATCTTCTACGTTTTGGGACCTCTCAGCTTTCAAAGAGGACAACATTTTGATGAGTTTTTCCCCGAAATCGGAGCTTTAAGGTTCTCCACTTTGGAAATTTTCTCTTGACGACCATTTATTTTCTTCTATCATCCTTTTCTTTCTTCTATCTCTCTCTCGCCCTCTCTCTCTCTCTCTCTCTCTCTCTTTCTATCTCTCTTTCTCTGTCTGTCTCTTCCTCTCTTACCGTCTCCCCCTCTAATTCTTTCTCTTTCTATCTCTCTTTCTCTGTCTGTCTCTTCCTCTCTTACCGTCTCCCCCTCTAATTCTTTAACATTAACCGACTCTTGGGTTTCGGGGAAGTTTTTGGGTCAGTGCTTTGAGGAGTACACAACACTTCATATCGGGTCTTGAGAAAAGGCCCTCAAAGTGTCCATCACATTCAGGGAAGTAACTGTTTGAGTTTAAGGTATTTGAACCCAATGAAAACCAATTCTAGTGAAATTTGAGAGCAATTTATAGAATGAGAGCTTCTTCTTAGGAAATTCAGGTACATGACGGCATTCAGTACTTATTAATTTGCCAGTTCCAGAATGAAACTCGGAAAATTCCTAGAAATACCAGGTAATAAAGAAAGCGTATTTACTTACTGATAACTGTCAAGTTGATCTTGATGTTCTTGGTGGGAGAATTCTTGAAATCCACTCGACACCGGTACATGGATTCATCATCCATGTTCACATTACTAACAACCAGACGTGCAGTGCCAGCCATCTTGAATGATGCACGATCATTGAATACGGTGGGAGACGACCAGACCTTCTTGTTGGACATATTCCGAAGATCGACACTGTAACAGAAGGACAAGAGAGATGATGGTTACTTTTGAGCTAAACACAAAACTCAGGTTATGTAGATAGATATACCTTTGGATAGAGGGAGAGTTTCTTTTACGTGAAATCAAAGAGAAAATAGAATACATTTCTTGCCAAGTTAAAAACTTTATGGTACACTTAAACAAACTTCTAGGACTCTAGGTGATCAGAATGTTGAGGTTCGAGGAGGAGTCTTTTCATAAAGAAATAGACGAAGGAACATGAGGCGGGTGGCTTTGCAAAGGATTTTTTTCTTCTTTCAGGACACAAAAAGTTCTTCCCTCTTAATTAAGATTTCTTTTGTCAACTATCCAGAATAATCTGGCCACTTTAATACCTTCATTAAATTTTGACATTTTCTGTTTTCTTCTCTCGTTTTTCGTTCGTCTTAAGCTCTTGGAAGATAAACAGACGATAAGGAGATGGGGAGTAAGCATGAAATATAACGTCACTTCAGCAGCTTTACTAAGTCCTGTGACATCTTCATTATGAAACCTTACAGATGTTAGTTTATGCTATGAAGAAATTTTGACCCTTTGTTAATAAATTTATTAATATACATAGCTTGTTGTGCTGACAACAGAGCACAATGTAGCAGGAATTCACCCTTTCAGAGCCGAAGAAAAATATCACAACTGGCAATATTATTGCACGCGGCCGGATGTTATTTTGGACAAACCCTATTTCAAGGTTTTCCGTAGGTACGAGTCTGTTCCAAGAATTTTCGGTACAGACTTTTCTCAAGGTTTTCCGTACTTCTTCACATTATAGGAATGCAAACTACTTTGAGACTGCACCTCGTGAACTAGATTTCTTTGGCCCGAAAACAAAACAATAGCTTTCGGTGTTGCCAACTTCTACTTTTTCTTGGAATACTGAAACTGCTCCAATATCAACAAAAATATTACTATCGTGGAAATGAAACTCAGCTTTTTCTCTTCTGAGAAAACTCCCTTACTACTCGTATACGATATTCCGATAATTTCCATTGCAATTAGAAAGATTTCATGGAGAAGGGAACAAAAGTAATTTCTCTCTTTTTTCTCCAACAATGGGAGGCTTCAATTTTTCTACTAGGTATAACAATTAATTAATTATGGATAGTGACAAGCTCCTATTGTATGTATTGCGGATTGGATTGCTGTCAGGTAGACTATTGACAAGGTTCATAACTCTTGGGGGAAGGTCCATTTGTTTCGCAATTGTAGTTCTCAATCCTACCCGTTTTCCGAGTAAGTTCTATCGTTTACTGAACTATCTAATTCTTAAAAATGTGTGCCTATTGGGTTTCATAGGACTGTTTTGGATACAGCAGAGGACTTTTAGGACCTTATTCAAATGTCAACACTTTATGTCCAAAGTTCCTCTTACAGGACATTGACGCAGTTTGAGAGGGACTTAAAAAGTTGCAGGTTTTTGAGAGAGCTATGTGAGACTATTGACAAGGTTCATAACTCTTGGGGGAAGGTCCATTTGTTTCGCAATTGTAGTTCTCAATCCTACCCGTTTTCCGAGTAAGTTCTATCGTTTACTAAACTATATAATTCTTATTTAAATGATGTGTGCCTATTGGGTTTCATAGGACTGTTTTGG
Source organism: Diaphorina citri (assembly GCF_000475195.1). Classification (NCBI taxonomy): domain Eukaryota; kingdom Metazoa; phylum Arthropoda; class Insecta; order Hemiptera; family Psyllidae; genus Diaphorina; species Diaphorina citri. The sequence continues at coordinate 7,054 of NW_007379412.1, forward strand.
ATACAGCAGAGGACTTTTAGGACCTTATTCAAATGTCAACACTTTATGTCCAAAGTTCCTCTTACAGGACATTGACGCAGTTTGAGAGGGACTTAAAAAGTTGCAGGTTTTTGAGAGAGCTATGTGTAGACATTTTGTCTTTAGTGCACTCGAAAATAGAGAAGAAAGAAAATTTATTGCAGTATTTGTCTTGCGTTTGTTCTTTCTCTTATTTAAATGTGTGCCTGTTGGGTTTCATAGGACTGTTTTGGATACAGCAGAGGACTTTCAGGACCTTATTCAAATGTCAACACTTTATGTCAAAAGTTTCTCTTACAGGACATTGACGCAGTTTGAGAGGGACTTAAAAAGTTGCAGGTTTTTGAGAGAGCTATGTGTAGACATTTTGTCTTTAGTGCACTCGAAAATAGAGAAGAAAGAAAATTTATTGCAGTATTTGTCTTGCGTTTGTTCTTTTTTGCTTCTCTGAACTTTCGTTTTATTTATATTAAAACATTGATGTTCCATTGTTCCCCCCCACCGCCCTCCCTGCCACCTAACTGAATTAATTGCATTACGCAGGCAAAGAGGAATGGTCACTTTCTTTAATTAACTCCATGCAGTCTGCTTTCGAGAATTACCTATACCTATATCTACCTCTATAAGATACATAGGTTATGTTGTATTTATAGGCAAAAAACAATTAATTACCTAGAAATCCTCAAAGATAAAGGTACAAAAGTTCAAGATCACCTTTGCATTGGATTGTTCTCAATAATCTCAGTTACAGTAGAACCTCGATTATATCTACCTCTATAAGATACATAGGTTATGTTGTATTTATAGGCAAAAAACAATTAATTAGAAATCCTCAAAGATAAAGGTACAAAAGTTCAAGATCACCTTTGCATTGGATTGTTCTCAATAATCTCAGTTACAGTAGAACCTCGATTATTTCAACTAATTGGGACCAGGGGTAGTTGAAATGATCACTTTCTATGATATTTTCCTCTGATAAATAGGATATCCTTTGAAAGATGGAAAGAAACAATGGATTTTGGAGTTGAAATAATAGGGAGTTGAAGTAATGGAGGTTGAAATAATCGAAGTTCCACTGTACTCGGTATGAGAACTATCTATATTCCAAGACTATAGTCTTGTCTTTAGATTCTTCAGAACACTCCATCGTCTCTATCCCAATTTGGCACAGCATCCTCGTGATTTTTCTATCTTGAAAGACTTCAGCATGACACTCTCTCTGAGATAATAATAATAGGATATCCTTTGAAAGATGGAAAGAAACAATGGATTTTGGAGTTGAAATAATAGGGAGTTGAAGTAATGGAGGTTGAAATAATCGAAGTTCTACTGTACTCGGTATGAGAACTATCTATATTCCAAGACTACAGTCTTGTCTTTAGATTCTTCAGAACACTCTATCGTCTCTATCCCAATTTGGCACAGCTTCCTCGTGATTTTTCTATCTTGAAAGACTTCAGCATGACACTCTCTCTGAGATAATAATATTTGTATCTTCCTTCACACAATAGACTCATACCCAGCCATATCACAAAGGGTGATGTATTCTTTGCTGTTTACTTTCCCGAATAAGTATGTGTGTACTCTTTTCTCAAATCTCCTCATCCCCCTGATCCTCTCTGCTATCTCTACTCCAACTTTTTCTTATCATTATTTTCCTTGACATTTTTTTTTCTCCTGTATCCCTTTCATACACAAAAGAGTAGGTGAGGCTCTCTCTCTCGTATCTTTTCCCATGTTTTCTTTTCCAAAGTTGGTATACCATGGGGGGATTTTGACAGTAAACGCTTTATTTGTGAAGCACCTACTCCTCAGAATATTTCCATAATGATACTCAAGTACTTTCTATTTCTCCTGTATCCCTTTCATACACAAAAGAGTAGGTGAGGCTCTCTCTCTCTCTCGTATCTTTTCCTATGTTTTCTTTTCCAAGGTTGGTATACCATGGGGGGATTTTGACAGTAAACGCTTTATTTGTGAAGCACCTACTCCTCAGAAATGGTTTCTGTGTTTGTGTACTTGACATATACTAACAATTACATACCTAATTAAATAATGACATGGGTCATAATTAGCTGCATTTATGATAACACTGTAAACAAATACAGGAGCCACATAATGGTTCATAAAAAAAAAACTAGCCCTGGTCAATTTGCAACACCGCATCAATTTTTTCAACTCCCTCCCACCCCTCACTCCCTCCTCTCTCTCTCTCTCTCTCTCTCTCTCCCTCCCCCTCCTCAGCAAAAAGACTGATCATTGTCTTATGTGTCGTTTAGGAGTGCTACTAACCTGGTTGTTAGTTTTAGTTAAATGTTGGCGAAAGACTGAAACCTCACGATCCCGCGGGATTTGTACCTTCAATAGTTTGACTTCGAAAGTCCCTCCGATCCGACGAATACATTACTCTGAGTTTTGGCGTCTCCACTAATAACTTTTACTTATCTGAGATTTGGCGTCTCCACTAATACCTTACTGTAAGATTTGGCGTCTTCGGATACATTATTCTGAGTTTTGGCGTCTCCACTAATAACTTTTACTTATCTGAGATTTGGCGTCTCCACTAATACCTTACTGTAAGATTTGGCGTCTTCACTAATACCTTACTGTAAGATTTGGCGTCTCCACTAATACCTTACTGTAAGATTTGGCGTCTCCACTAATACCTTACTGTAAGATTTGGCGTCTTCACTAATAGGTACCTTATTGTTTGGTTCCTCCGCTAATACATACCTCTTGTTTTGAGATTTTTTGTATTCTAGGTCTTTTTACAGCTTTACAAAAAAAAATATAGGCCTGACAGGTAAGTAGGTATAATATTAGAGGTACCTAGGTAGTAGTTAAAGGCCTAGATTTTTATTTTTAGGCTTCGATTTTTCGAAATCCAACTAAAACAAAATACACCGAACACAGATATACGATCTGCCATCCAAATCAATTCTCTAGCGACCTAGGACGCTGCCAAAAGTAACAAAACTGTCAAAATATTTCCCATCAAAAAATTTCTTCTTTGTTTTGGTGTTTCTTTTCGGAAAATAATAATAAGCTGTTTGATTTCAGTTCGGACTTTGATAGAACAGAAAGTTTCTTACTTTCTATTTGTGTCCTTCTGATTGGTTTAGTTGGGTCGTAAAAGTTTTATGATGCCTTGGTTATTATCAGATACAGGTTGTAAAAGTAGGTCTGTGCTTCATTGTGGTTTGCTTTCTCGTTATCTCCTTAATGAGATTTTTGACATTCTTTCCCACCTTATCTGCGAGTTTTAATTGAGTTCTTCGCTTGGAACTTGGGTGCTCATTTGAACTACCTAATTAAAGTTGAAGGGACTGTCAAAGGTACTGTGCCTTTTTGTAGAAAGAAAAGGTCTTAATCTTCTAAGGCCAAGTTTCATTGTGGTTTGCTTTCTCGTTATCTCCTTGATGAGATTTTTGACATCCTTTCCCACCTTATCTGCGAGTTTTAATTGAGTTCTTCGCTTGGAACTTGGGTGCTTATTTGAACTACCTAATTAAAGTTGAAGGGACTGTCAAAGGTACTGTGCCTTTTTGTAGAAAGAAAAGGTCTTAATCTTCTAAGGCCAAGACCACATTATGATTATATCGGAATTGAGCTTTTTTATTTTTATTTATTTTTTTAACTTTTCTTAAATCCCAGTTCGAGTTAGGATGACCTTTATAACAGATTTGTTTTTCTTGTTAATCCAACTTGGTAAGCTCAACCTGATTGTAAATTGATGATGGATTCTGTACTGTAAGTAATCCTAGCCTAGATGATCCAGATCAAAAATTACCTGAATATGGGTTCTCCATCGCCCTCCTTGAACCAGAGTACCATCCGGACAGTATCCTCGGATGGACCAATGGCTGAAACTTTGTATTTAGGCTCTAGGGACCTCAAAACGTGTTTTGGCACTAAAGTAGGTCTGTATTTCATTGTGGTTTGCTTTCTCGTTATCTCCTTAATGAGATTTTTGACATCCTTTCCCACCTTATCTGCGAGTTTTAATTGAGTTCTTCGCTTTGAACTTGGGTGCTTATTTGAACTACCTAATTAAAGTTGAAGGGACTGTCAAAGGTACTGTGCCTTTTTGTAGAAAGAAAAGGTCTTAATCTTCTAAGGCCAAGACCACATTATGATTATATCGGAATTGAGCTTTTTTTATTTTTATTTTATTTATTTTTTTAACTTTTATTAAATCCCAGTTCGAGTTACGATGACCTTTATAACAGATTTGTTTTTCTTGTTAATCCAACTTGGTAAGCTCAACCTGATTGTAAATTGATAATGGATTCTGTAAGTAATCCTAGATGATCCAGATCAAAAATTACCTGAATATGGGTTCTCCATCGCCCTCCTTGAACCAGAGTACCATCCGGACAGTATCCTCGGAACTTCTGGAGGCAATCTCACAAGGCAACTCTGCCCTCTGACCCAGAACCCCGGCTGCGGATACGATGGGAACTGAAACAGACGAAGAAAACCAAGAGTTATTGAGGGACCACCAAAGGGATGGGGCTATTGGGCAGGCGCTATGTGCTGCTGGCTAATTCGGGGTGCAGTCCACCTCGTTTGAAATTCCAATTAAAAAGGTGTGGTGACATACAAAGTTATTGTTATAGCAATAGCAAAACCACCTAGAGGAAATTACCTACCTAGAGAAATCAAGGGAAATCAAACACCCACTCGTCGACCAGACCTTCTTGTTGGACATATTCCGAAGATCGACACTGTAACAGAAGGACAAGAGAGATGATGGTTACTTTTGAGCTAAACACAAAACTCAGGTTATGTAGATATACCTTCGGATAGAGGGAGAGTTTCTTTTACGTGAAATCAAAGAGAAAATAGAAGACATTTCTTGCCAAGTTAAAAACTTTATGGTACACTTAAACAAACTTCTAGGACTCTAGGTGATCAGGATGTTGAGGTTCGAGGGGGAGTCTTTTCATAAAGAAATAGACGAAGGAACAGGAGGCGGGTGGCTTTGCAAAGGATTTTTTTCTTCTTTAAGGACACAAAAAGTTCTTCCCTCTTAATTAAGTTTTCTTTTGTCAACTATCCAGAATAATCTGGCCACTTTAATACCTTCATTAAATTTTGACATTTTCTGTTTTCTTCTCTCGTTTTTCGCCACCAAGGTGTTAATTATTTAGTACACATTATACCGTCTGACAGGAGACGGTACAAGGATTTCTTCTTCTTCCATTTAGTAAAAAAAAGTCGACGGGAAAAAAAAGAAGGACCTAAAAAAAAGAGAAGAATGAAAATTAGATTTCCTAGAGGACTTCTTAAAATTGCGGTATAGAAGTGACTTTTTGAAAGTAAAGGAGGCAAAAAAACCGAAAGAAAGAGTAGGTAGGAAAGAGGGAGGAGGGAGAGAGAAGGGTGAGGGAATAAGAGGAAGAGAGAGTAAGGAGGAAGAGAAAGGGAGAGACGTTTTGCTGGGAGCCATTAGAATATCAAATTGAGTTATCATTTCTTTCTTTTTCTCTCTCCCGCCATCACTCTTGGCTTTCTCTCCCTCCTCTCTCTCTCTCTCTCTCCCTCTTTCCAGGTAAAAACAGTTTCCTCAAGCAAACATAATCTCACGTACCTTGTTGAAAGAGAGGGAGGGAGATTGTAAGAGAAAAGAAATGAGAAAAATGTTAATGAAAAGAAAATTTTGGGGGGTAGTAATAGTACACAGAAAAAGACGGAAGAATACGCGAAGAAGACGGAATCTTCGCGTATTCTTCCGTCTTTTTCTGTGTACTTTCATCGTCTACCGCGGCTGTTCTACTATACCTAACCTCTTCTGGGCTTTCAAGATAGCAACGAGTGTCCATGATAAAGTAAGCCTGATTAATGTATTGACCGTTGCAATGAACTCTCAAGAATACGTAAGATCCTTATATCCTTATCAAGAATACTGATAAACCCTTGAACTAGGGGTATGTATAATTTACATATTTACTTTTATTGTAATTAACTGTGAGCTTGGTTAGTCGTTGAATGCTCAAACAAGTGAGGCTACAAGCTCATTATTTATGTCATATTTCAGTGTTACTGTTAACAATAATGCCGAGGAAGTGTTGACATTATCGTTTATAAGCACGCGTAAGTATTATTAGGGGACTCTAGCGCGTCTTATTACCTAATCAGGCTTCAAGTTCGCTTTATAGGGCGAAATTAAATTCCATGTACCTGGATAGAAAAATTAAATTCAATCTGAGGAATGGCTTTCACAGACGAAACTATTTCCTATCCCTACCTATTGGAAATGGTAAAAAGGAAATATGTATCTATGTATTTCCTCATTTCACATCAAGAGTATAATAAGGCGATTGATCCTTATACTGATAAATCGTTGAACTAGGGGTATGTATAATTTACATATTTACTTTTATTGTAATTAACTGTGAGCTTGGTTAGTGGTTGAATGCTCAAACAAGTGAGTATGAAAGAGGGAGGAGGGAGAGAGAAGGATGAAGGAATAAGAGGAAGAGAGAGTAAGGAGGAAGAGAAAGGGAGACACGTTTTGCTGGGAGCCATTAGAATATCAAATTGAGTTATCATTTCTTTCTTTTTCTCTCTCTCCCGCCATCACTCTTGGCTTTCTCTCCCTCCTCTCTGTCTCTCCCTCTTTCCAGGTAAAAACAGTTTCCTCAAGCAAACATAATCTCACGTACCTTGTTGAAAGAGAGGGAGGGAGATTGTAAGATTAAAAATGTTGGTAAATAGCTACCCGGTTATAATTTGTAGTATAAGTCGCATTAGGGGCAGAGTTTCTGAATACGAGTATATTATTGAAATTTTACAAACGACTTCAAATTTTGAGGTTTTTTCATTCTTGTTTGGCCTGATTTTCTCTCTGCAAGGAAAGTAATGTACGAATATACCTTTCGTAGACAATGAAAACTTTATATTCTTCTTGGAAAATTCCTACAAATATATACCTACCTATGTATCTTGGTAGGTACATCTATCTATTTTTCAACCCTTTTACATTTTTCCAACCATCCACCCATCATACCAACTTTATTTGGAAGCTAAAACCCCGCGGAAATTCAAAATAATTCGCATTCACTTCCCGAAAGCATTAAGGAGCGCGGTAGCGCTCCGCCCCGCCAAGTCAAGAAAGTTTGACCGCGCTACTAGAGATATTATACGCGACAGGGAAAGTCAATCTAGACTGAATGCATACCAGAGCTAATTAAATTCTTGTAACAAAGCTTAAATTTTCAGGAGACGCTAAGAACTTTGTATTTTCATGAACTGAGAGTCATAGCTGTCAGGGTTTTTGAGTTTCCTCCCCAAGGAAATAGGTAGAAAGATCGAGAAAGATAAAAACCAGGCTCTGGGGTCTGTAAAAAAGAATTTTAAATGTGTTGAAATGCACTTCATTTCTTGTCACAAGTGTCATTCCTCAATCAATGAGCTTGACAAATTTTATTACTGTCTCGGACGCGAACCAACAACCTCCAGATCTGCAGTCCACCGCGCCGTGCTGACCACAAAACCACTGAGGTTGGCTCTGAGTTCTACACGAACTGTCCAGATTCGGGGGATAAAAAACATAAATAGTTTTCATTGATTAATTAATGCTGAATGAATGCTACACATGTTGTTCCTGGGAAATTAATAAATCATTTATTAATTAGGTGTGGAATTAATTAGATCATACCAACAAAAAACAAAGTCTACTTAAATCTATTTTAGGTATACATACCTGCCTGTCTATTTTTAGCTATAAAATGTCATATACTCATACCTATGTAGGTACAAGTATTAATGAACAGTCTCTGTGAATTACATCCAAAATTGCACTTGATGTTGTGTTCACCAGCGAATAAATTGTTTCGAATAAATTTAATATTTGTGATGAAATATGAGAGAAATAGGTGGGTAGACATCATAGTGATTCCCAAAACAAGAAGCCACTATTAGATGCCTTATTGCCATGACGCCGTAGCTGTCTGTACTATATTTTGCCACATCTTATGCTGGGTTTACACGCTCAAGCCATTTGAGAGCCCTGCATTCACACGTTACGATTCACTTGTGCAAAACCGACTTTCACAAGCCAGTTTGTGCAAATGGCTTGGGCGTGTAAACCCAGGTTTAGACTCAGATCACCCATTATCTGATGCATATTCCTTACTAGCTACCGTTCTGATGCATATTCCTTTAGCTATATCTATATCTGATACATATTCCTTACTAGCTATACCTATCTGATGCATATTCCTTACTAGCTACCTATCTGATGCATATTCCTTACTAGCTACCTACCTATATCTGATGCATATTCCTTACTAGCTACCTATGGAGTTTTGTTTATTTTTTGGGCACTTGATTTATTTTGAGAGGAACGACTTGGCGGGGTCTTTTTTTATGCCACGAAGTGGTATTTTTTGGGGGTTCCTTACTTCTAGGGACGAATGACGGCCAGGCTAATAATTCATATGCAATATCGCCCACTCCATGTTGAGAGGCCCTTGACGTTTGCAGCAGCGGAAATGTATATTGTGATAGCTAAAGCTCCCTAGTCCCCTACTTGATGAAAGCTCACCCAGCTGAATAACTGACGAGAGAATTATTACTATTAATGAATAATAAATAGGAACCCAATCATGTGTGATGGAGGGGAAGAATGACGAGGGAGAGAAAATGGAGAGGGACAAACTGAGGGAAAAGATAGAGGGGAAGAATGAGGAGAGAGGGACAAACGGAGGGAACATTTCCTATTTCCCAGGATAGAGTGATGGAAAGCAAGAGAAATGGGGGATGCAATCTGACGGCAATGGACAAAATAGACTGGCAAGAGGAAGAGGAAGGGACGGAGACGGACTATCTGATGGAAATGGGAGAAAAAAAGAGGAACGAGAGAGAGAGAGGGAGGCAGAGAGAGAGGGAGAGAGAGGGGGGAGTGACGAGAGAAGAAACGTATGCAGAGAGGGGAGAAATTAATACAGAGTGGAGAGGGAAAAGAGAAAGAGAGGTGCAGAGAAGAGAAAGATAGCTATCAAAAGAGTAGCAGAAAGGCAGACATCAGATACCTACGAAGGAAAGGAAAAGGTGAGAAGGGGGGAGAGAAAGTGATGAAGGTCAGGAAAATAGAAAAATAGATAGACAAAAAAAAAGAGAAAAAGTAAAAGGGAAAGAGAAATAGTAGATAGGAAAGAGAATAAGAGGATGGAAAAGAGAAAGATTAGAAAGAAATTTTTTGGACCATCATAAGGAACCTTTTTCTGACCAAATTCACATTAGTCACTGAACAACTATGCAACGAATTTAGGTACAGACGCATCTTTTTTTTTTTTTTTTTTTTTTTTTTTTTTTTTTTTCTGCAGTATGTTTTATTCTACCCACCTTTAGGTACCTAATGTGTAATGGGTAAGAAAGTGGGCGTATCCCATTTCCATAATACGACGTTAAATACAGCAACTCCCAAGAGATCATGTTAAGTACGTCACGCGTGGTTAGCGTCTGGATGGATGACCGACCGAGACATTACGTGTTGCTCCAGCTCCCAGGAGATCACTGAAGTTAAGCAGCTATGTGCGTAATTGGTATACTTGTATTACACCTGTACTAATCACACCACATGCTGCTGGTTGCTTCGAGGGTGCACTTAGCCTTAGAAGTCGAAGAGCCCTGGAACTGTCCTAATAGTTTAATTGAAAATGAAGTTCTCGTAATTTGCTCTCATTTGCACTCACTCTTCATTTTCAATTATGCATTCACTCCTAATTTCTCTCACTCAGACATTCTCTTGTCTCTTCTCACTCATTTATTAGTTTAATTGAAAATCAAGCTTTATTTTCTAATCAGTTGCACTCACTTTTTCAGTCTTTAAACGCAGCGCAGGAACTGGAACTCTCATAATTTGCACTCACTCATTCCTAATTTTCAATTTCGCTCTCTCTCTCTCTCACTCATTTTTCTTCTCACTCATTCCCTCCGAGTGAGTGCAAAATGACGGTATAAACAACTCCTGCATTTCTTCTTCCTGTACCGTTTAAGAAAATTTTATGTTCATTTGTTTTATGGGAAGTTGTTTATAGCTGCAATGATAGTTGTAATACTCGAGAGGAATGAGAGCGAGGGGGAGAGGGGAGAGAGAGAGGGGAAGGAGAGAAGAGATATTAGAGGGGAAGAGAAGAAGAGTTGTAAAAGGGGTGGTAAGAGGGAGGGAAAGAGGAAGACTTATAAGAGGAGAGGGAGAGGGAAAGAGGGAGTGTTACGATAGAAGAGGGAAAGAAAGTCGAAAGGGAAAGGATGGAAGGAAGTAATGGAGGGGGAGAGGGAGATGGAGGAGAAAGAAAAGGGTAGGAGGAGAAGGAAGGAGGGACAAAGGGAGTATTGAGATGGAAAAAGAAAAGTAAGTCAGAGAGGGAGAGGATAGAAGGAGTGGGATTTTTTAAAGTGGGAGAAATAGTATAAATTAAGGGAAGAAGGGGAGGATTTTTGGGGAGAAAAGGGTAGGAGGGGGAGATGAAATTTAGGGAGGGTGAGAGGAAAGGGAGGGGCAGCTAACAGAAGGTAACACGGAAGTGGAACTTGAAAAGATAGTGGGGAACTGAAGGAAGGAGGGAGAAAGAAAGATGGAGAAGGGAACCAGTGGGAGGGAGACAGAGATAAACCTGGTGCATGAGAGAAATACACAACTCCTCCCCCTCTTCTCTCTCTCTCTGTCTCTCTCTTTCTCCAGTCTGGAGTAAGGTATTTATTGTTACAACATCGCTCCACTTTTAAATGAGAGCGTAAAATAGAGAGAAAGAGTTAGAAAGTACACGGTATAAAGTTTGTAAAGTCGATCAAATTTTTGTACACAAGGGAAAACCGCGTGGGAATAGAATTAGCGCATTACCGGGAAAATGTTTCAATATACATAAGAAGAAATACCTAATGTACCTACCTACATAATATTATGCATTACATACAGGCTGTTCAACCTAAAAGTACCCCATAGGTAATTAACCCGTAAAATCAGTTTTTATTGAATTTGCCGAGTCTCGAACCCGTAACTCCTTAACTGTAGGTCAGACAGCCTTGAAAGTTGTACCACTTGATTCCTCGGCAAAAGTTCTATAAGAAAGAATGCTTAGTGGACCCGGAAACTGTATTGGGGACTTTTATGGGGTAAAAAACTGATTTTACGGGTTGCTTTCCTATGGGGCACTTTTAGTTTGAACACCCTGTATAGGTATGTATTATTCTACCCACCTTTATGTACCTAATGTGTAATGGGTAAGAAAGTGAGCGTATCCCATTTCCATAATATGACGTTAAATACAGCAACTCCCAAGAGATCATGTTAAGTACGTCACGCGTGGTTAATGTCTGGATGGATGACCAACCGTCTGAGACATTACGTGTTGCTCCAGCTCCCAGGAGATCACTGAAGTTAAGCAACTTTTTGGGTGGTTGATATTGACACCTGCACTAATTACACCGCATGATGCTGGTTGTTTCGAGGTTGCACTCAGACTTCAGAAGTCGACAAGCCCTGGAACTCTTCTGATTTCATTAAAAATCAAGTTCTACTTTCTCATCAGTTGAACTCACTTTTTCAGTCTTTGAAAGCAGACCCTGAAACTCTCATGGTTTTTGGAAATAAAGGTCTTGTAATTTTGCACTCACTTACTCATTCCTAATTTTCAATATAGCACTCCTCTCTCTCTCTCTATCTCTCTCTCCCTCACTCTCACTCTCTCATACTCATTTTTCTTCTCACTCATTCCCTCCGAGTGAGTGCGAAATGACGGTATAAACAACTCCTGCATTTCTTCTTCCTGTACCGTTTAAGAAAATTTTATGTTCATTTGTTTTATGGGAACTTGTTTAATTCACCAAACCTGGAAAAACTCCGTTAGTGAAGGGAAAACAAAATCTTAATTCATTCTGACAACAGGTTTCTTTCTTTTCCCTTATTGGTGTGCTCTTTTTCGACGAAATCTGCCAAAGTGAATCATGGTCTGATGAAAAGTACAAATCTCATTAGGTACTCAATGTGTCCTGAGACTTTCCTTGGGGAATTTTGTAAATTGCAAAGCTCTTGACAACTTTCCAGGAGTTTACAAAAATTCTCATCAGATCTAGCCATTATCGAAATGAAACAATGTTAACGACTTTTACGAATAAGTAGACTAAATCCTAACAACATTTCTAGTAGATTCCATATATGTATTTAGTCTGACAAAACGCGAAGTCTCTCCTCTCTCTCTCTCTCTCCCTCTCTCTCTCTCTCTCTCTCCAGTCAGAGAGGGAGAGGATAGAAGGAGTGGGATTTTTTAAAGTGGGAGAAATAGTATAAATTAAGGGAAGAAGGGGAGGATTTTGGGGAGAAAAGGGTAGGAGGGGGAGATGAAATTTAGGGAGGGTGAGAGGAAAGGGAGGGGCAGCTAACAGAAGGTAACACGGAAGTGGAACTTGAAAAGATAGTGGGGAACTGAAGGAAGGAGGGAGAAAGAAAGATGGAGAAGGGAACCAGTGGGAGGGAGACAGAGATAAACCTGGTGCATGAGAGAAATACACAACTCCTCCCCCTCTTCTCTCTCTCTCTGTCTCTCTCTTTCTCCAGTCTGGAGTAAGGTATTTATTGTTACAACATCGCTCCACTTTTAAATGAGAGCGTAAAATAGAGAGAAAGAGAGGGAATGAGAGAGAGGGGGGAAAGAGAGAGAGAAGGGGCCAGACGCAGTAATAGAGGAAGATAAAGGAAGAAAGAGAGAAAGAGGAAGTACTCACGGAAAGAGTTAAAGAATGAGGAAAGAAGGGATGTACAGAGAAATGAAGAGATAGAAGAGGAGGAGACGAGGGAGAAATAGGGAAGGAGGAGAATGAGAAAATGGGAAGAAGAAGAGAAGGATAAGAATGAGGAGGAAGAAAATGAGGAGGAGAAGATGAAGAACTCACGAAAAGAGTTAAAGAACGAGGAAAGAAGGCACAGGGAAAGGAAGAGATAGAAGAGGAGGAGGAGGAGGAGAAGGAGGAGTAGAAAAGGGGAAGGAGGAAGGAGAAGAAGAGAGGAGGGAGAAAATGGCGTATGGCGTGCTAACATGCAAACTTTCTTATGTGCAGTTTCACTCTTAGTACTCTAAGATAGTAATTACAGGGTCCTTATGACGTAACAGCAAAACAAATACCCAAGTACCTATGTTCCTAAAGTTACGTGAAATGACAGTCGAATGTTCTAGTAACAGTGCAACAATGACTTACATATTATGTTTTTAGGTATCAGTGTATTAGTAATATTATTTAAAATTTAACACGTGTACTCTTCAATCAGCTCATAGTGCAAATAGGTATTGCCGGTATTGGTCCACAAACTTGTCCTACTAGGCTAGACTCATTAAAGGTCTCATGTACCTAAATGAAAGTCATTTGACTATTTAGCATCATAATAAAGGCCAACCCCAAAAGTGTAAAAAATTCCTTAACATCTAAATTATCGGATTCGAACCCAGTACCCTGTATATCAGAGCAGCTTTTGTTATGGTATGTCTGACGATAATTTCCAGTCGCAATCACAAAGTAACTTACAGTTGTTTAAACAGCTAATTACTTTCCATTGAAAATCGTTGTTAATTTTCCTATCTAATGAAATTTCGACTCTGACAAAGGAGAACTTCTATTCAAATAGGAATAAGGTACTTCCAATCTAGACTGAATGCATACCAGAGCTAATTAAATTCTTGTAACAAAGCTTAACTTTTCAGGAGACGCTAAGAACTTTGTACTTTCATAAACGGAGAGTCATTGCTGTCAGGGTTTTTGAGTTTCCTCCCCAAGGAAATAGGTAGAAAGATCGAGAAAGACAAAAACCAGGCTCTGAGGTCTGTAAAAAAGAATTTGAAATGTGTTGAAATGCACTTCATTTCTTGTCACAAGTGTCATTCCTCAATTAATAAGCTTGATAAATTTCATTACTGTCTTGGACGCGAACCAACAACCTCCAGATCTGCAGTCCACCGCGCCGTGCTGACCACAAAACCACTGAGGTTGGCTCTGAGTTCTACACGAACAGAGAACCATTAGATAAAAGGAAGGGAAGGAGATTTGAAAAAAATGTGAGATGTGAGATGAAGAAGGAAGAAAACGGGGGAGGAGAAAAGGAAAATTATATTTGTCCCTAAGTCGAAAGGTTAGAGATAGGTGAACAGTTAAATTTGTATCCATTTTATGTCTATAGCATTCGAAAATAAAGGTAAATACCTCTAAGTACATAACGTATTTTGCCTACATTTGAACCAGTGGTGGATGTGTAGTTTGCGTTAAGGAAAAAAAAAGAAAAAAAAAAAGAACGAGAATAAGCTGATGTCCAAATTTTTATTTCTGTTTCATTAGAAGAACATAGAAATACCTGTGTACCATCATTTTAATTTTATATATTATATTCTGAAAAAGATCTGTAGAAGGACTGCCTACAAATCTATAGTATGAATGTGTTGATAAATAAATAAATAAGAGTTTCAAAAGCGCCCACCAATAAAGTGGAATCCTCTGTATGGGAAAATCCATAGGCAACATTTCAAGGATCTAAAAATATATTCTTCAAAAACTTCTAAGGTTCAAACAATCCGCAAAGTGATTGGGGTTAATCAGTTCTGTTTCATTACAACCCTTTAATTTCTCCTTCTACTCGTATATCCGCCACTCTTTGAGCCCTACAAATAAACTCAACATTAGGTATATTTTCTTTTTATGAAACCCCATTAGGATTAGCTATATTTCGGATACGAGAGGCAATTTGTGTGGAGTTTTTCCTTCTATTTTTCTAAAAATCTGGTGTGAACATCACACGACTTTCCTTGTCCTATTGAATGATGCTTATTTTTATGTTCTATAGTAACTTTTACAATTGCAAATGGCTCAGATCACCCATTATCTGATGCATATTCCTTACTAGCTACCTATCTGATGCATATTCCTTACTAGCTACCTATATCTGATACATATTCCTTACTAGCTATACCTATCTGATGCATATTCCTTACTAGCTACCTATGGAGTTTTGTTTTGGGCACTTGATTTATTTTGAGAGGAACGACTTGGCGGGGTCTTTTTTTATGCCACGAAGTGGTATTTTTTTGGGGGTTCCTTACTTCTAGGGACGAATTACGGCCAGGCTAATAATTCATATGCAATATCACCCACTCCATGTTGAGAGGCCCTTGACGTTTGCAGCAGCGGAAATGTATATGTATTGTGATAGCTAAAGCTCTCCCTAGTCCCCTACTTGATGAAAGCTCACCCAGCTGAATAACTGACGAGAGAATTATTACTATTAATGAATAATAAATAGGAACCCACTAGAGACGAATGACGGCCAGGCTAATTATTCATATGCAATATCGCCACTCAGCCATGTTGAGAGGCCCTTGACGTTTGCAGCAGCGGAAATGTATATTGTCATAGCTAAAGCTCTCCCTAGTCCCCTACTTGATGAAAGCTTACCCAGCTGAATAACTGACGAGAGAATTATTACTATTAATGAATAATAAATAGGAACCCAATCATGTGTGATGGAGGGGAAGAATGACGAGGGAGAGAAAATGGAGAGGGACAAACTGAGGGAAAAGATAGAGGGGAAGAATGAGGAGAGAGGGGCAAACTGAGGGAACATTTCCCATTTCCCAGGATACAGTGATGGAAAGGGGGAGAAATGGGGGATTTGGGGGATGCAATCTGATGCTGGGGACAAAATAGAGTGCCAAGAGGGAGAGGAAGGGACGGAGATGGACTATCTGATGGAAAGGGGGGACAGAGTAACGAGAGGGAGGGAGAGAGAGAGCGAGAGAGAGAGAGGGGGGAGAGACGAGAGAAGAAACGTATGCAGAGAGGGGAGAAATTAATACAGAGTGGAGAGGGAAAAGAGAAAGAGAGGTGCAGAGAGGAGAAAGAACAAACGGAGGGAACATTTCCTATTTCCCAGGATAGAGTGATGGAAAGCAAGAGAAATGGGGGATGCAATCTGACGGCAATGGACAAAATAGACTGGCAAGAGGAAGAGGAAGGGACGGAGACGGACTATCTGATGGAAATGGGAGAAAAAAAGAGGAACGAGAGAGAGAGAGGGAGGCAGAGAGAGAGGGAGAGAGAGGGGGGAGTGACGAGAGAAGAAACGTATGCAGAGAGGGGAGAAATTAATACAGAGTGGAGAGGGAAAAGAGAAAGAGAGGTGCAGAGAAGAGAAAGATAGCTATCAAAAGAGTAGCAGAAAGGCAGACATCAGATACCTACGAAGGAAAGGAAAAGGTGAGAAGGGGGGAGAGAAAGTGATGAAGGTCAGGAAAATAGAAAAATAGATAGACAAAAAAAAAGAGAAAAAGTAAAAGGGAAAGAGAAATAGTAGATAGGAAAGAGAATAAGAGGATGGAAAAGAGAAAGATTAGAAAGAAATTTTTTGGACCATCATAAGGAACCTTTTTCTGACCAAATTCACATTAGTCACTGAACAACTATGCAACGAATTTAGGTACAGACGCATCTTTTTTTTTTTTTTTTTTTTTTTTTTTTTTTTTTTTTCAAATTTAGCCTGGGCTAAAGTTTTGGGGAAAAAAATTTTTTTTTTTTTTTTTTTTTTTCTGCAAATTCAGCCTGGACTAAAGTTTTGGGACAAAATAGGTCCCAATTCACCAAACCTGGAAAAACTCTCAGGATCCGTTAGTGAGGAGGGAAAAACAAAATCTTAATTCATTCTGACAACAGGTTTCTTTCTTTTCCCTTTCCGTCCTTATTGGTGTGCTCTTTTTCGACGAAATCTGCCAAAGTGAATCATGGTCTGATGAAAAGTACAAATCTTATTACTCAATGTGTCCTGGGACTTTCCTTGGGGAATTTTGTAAATTGTAAAGCTCTTTGTAAATTGCAAAGCTCTTGACAACTTTCCAGGAGTTTACAAAAATTGTCATCAGATCTAGCTATTATCGAAATGAAACAATGATAATGTCGTTAAGTCATTTGTCCAGCACTCAAACAAAGTCGAGTACCTAACTACCTACTCAAACAAAGTCTAACTTACATAAAAATACCAATTTATGGAGCAACGGCTACAATATGGTTGATCGAGGAAAATCGACACTTCCTGATCCGGAAGCACGTCAACACTATGAAGCTTTTTTCCACCAAACTTCCTTTTGAATAAACCTAATTCATCCCGATGCGATGGTTTCTAGTCGTCAATGTCAATCAAGAGTAGGTATTCTACAAATTTTTACAGACCACGTAATTTAAGAAATCAAGGCAAAAAGATATTCAAGGCAAAAAGACAGGCACAATAACTATGCACTTAACACCTAATGAAGGTTGCTATGATCGTGTTACCTAACGACTTTTACGAATAAGTAGACTAAATCCTAACAACATTTCTAGTAGATTCCATATATGTATTTAGTATGACAAAACACGAAGTCTTCTCTCTCTCTCTCTCTTTCTTCCTCCTCTACCCCTTATGTCCTCTTTCACAACATTACAATCCAACACACCAAGAGTAATCCACATACATTTGCAGGTCACAAAAAAGCACACAATCATGCAAAAAGGGAGTCAAACAAACAAAGAAAAAGAGGGAGGGAGAGGAATGGAGGGTGAAGGGAGGAAGAGAATAGAAAGAGAGAGAACAAGCTGGGCCCGTCCCTCCGGGAATTTTTTAGCCCGTAGTTTATTCGATCGTGATCAAACTGAGAAATATCGAAGAGCAAGAGGAGGAAAAGAAGAGAGACAAAGAAGAAGAAATGATGATGGAGAAGAAGAGTGTGAGAGAGGGAGAAGGTTTCAGGTGGAGAGAAAAAGCTAGCGAGAAGAAAAAAAAATGGCTTAACGGACGAAAAAAATAACTGTGTAAAGTCTGACGTCACACATATTTGAACTCTTTCATTAGAACGGAAAATGAAAATTGAATTTTCGACCTTTGGAAAAAGGTAAGGGAAAGGGAGTCTGAGATAAAGAGAGGAGAATTTGCGGAGAGAGTATGAGAGAGAGAAAAAAGGGAGGAAGCGAGGGAGTGAGAGGGAGAGAGGGTGAGAGAAAGGGTGGGGGAGAGAAGGAGAGTAAAAGCTTTTACAATTATTACTTCCGGGAGCACATCACTATGAGAGGAGGGAAAGGGAGTCTGAGATAAAGAGAGGAGAATTTGCAGAGAGAGTATGAGAGAGAGAAAAAAGGGAGGAAGAGAGGGAGAGAGAAAGAGAGGGAGTGAGAGGGAGAGAGGGTGAGAGAAAAGGTGGGGGAGAGGAGAGTAAAAGCTTTTACAATTATTACTTCCGGGAGCACATCACTATGAGAGCTGAAAAGAAGCATAAAGTAAAAAATAGTAGAAAGAAAGAGAGAGAGAGAGAGAGAGATAGGAAGAACATATGAGGAAGAGAGAAAGGAGAACAACATATAAGAGAGAGAGAGTGAGAGAGAAGGAGATAGGAAGGACATATGAGGGAGAGAGAAAGGAGAACAACACACCACATATGAGAGAGAGAGATACGAAGGACATGTAAGGAAGAGAGGGAGGGAGGATATATGAAGAGAGAAAGAGAACACCACTCAAGAGAGAAGGAAAGAGGAGAACATTAATCGCAAGAGAGATACAAAATAAATGCAACGCATTAGAAGGTAGAGTAAAAAGAGGAAGCAAAAAGATAGGAAGGACTAAAAAGAAGACTAATGAAAAGAAGGAAATATGAAAGAGGAGTGAAAGAGAAGGAAATAAGAAAGAGGAGTAAAAGAGTAGGAAAGAAGAAAGAGGAGTGAAAGAAGAAAAAGATCTAAAGTAGGCAAGAAGAGTAAAAGTAAGAAGGAAGAAAGGCACAGTAAAAGAAGGAAAGAAGAGTATAGAAGTAGGAAAGAATACCTAGTAAAAATAAGGAAGAATAAAAAATAGAGAATTAAAAGGTCAGTAAGACAAGGAAAGAAGAGTAGAAGTAGGAAAGAATAGTAAAAGTAAGGAAGAAGAGAAAATAGAGAACTAAAGGCACAGTAAAAGAAGAAAAGGAGAGAAAGAAGAGTAAAAGTTTACTTCCTCATTATCCTATTTTTCCTTTTATTATGTCATCTAGTGAAATCTAGTCCTAATGGAAAAAGCACCTATAATAAAAGGTATGTCTTGTAATAACTATTTTTGTGGTAGGTAATAGAAAGGAGCCGACCTTTCCCAAGATGGAGACTTCTAACACAAGACAAACCAAATCTAATCAGAAATTTCCATTTAGTTGAGTTGACCACCTCTCTCTCCCTCCCTTTTTCTCTCTCTGCCTCTCTCTCTTCCTCTCTATCTCTATTTCTCTCGCTCTCTCTTCCTCTCCCTCCCTCCCTCTCTCTCTCTCTCTCTCTCTCTCTCTCTCCTTCTCTCCCCCCCCTCTCTCTCTCTTTCTCCCTCCCTCTCTCTCCCTCCCGTGTATTTTCCTACTTTCTATTCTAGGCGTGACGTGTGAAGTATACGCATTATGTCCAACTGAAATAAAAACAGGATGGAAAGAAAAAATAAAAATAGAAAGTAAAAAGAAGGGGGGGAGAAAGAAAACGGAGGATAGGATAAGAGGAAAGGAGGAGATTAGGGGAAAGGGAGATGCAGGGATAGGAAGAGTAGGAGAAGGGAGGAGAAAGAGAATACGGGAGGAAGAAGGTGGGGGGGATAGAGAAAAAGGGAAAAGCGAGGGGAAGGGGGAATGGAGGAAGGGGGAAAGTAAGAGAAGAAAGAAGATAAGGGAGGAATAGAATGGGGAGAAAGTGGAAGAGAAATCGAGGGCGGAAAAAATTGAGAAAGTAAAAGGGAGAGAAGGAAAAAGGTTTAATCAAAAGATAAAACTCAGATAAGGGAGCTCCATAAGCATTTTTTTTCTCCTCCTTTGAGAAAAAAAAGCAAGGAAAAGCAGTGCTGTATGCTTTCATGTGTTTTGAAAGTCATTCAGAAGGAAGTTGGCTACCAAGTCGACTAGAAATAACTTGCACCTAACATGTCTGGCAAGAATTCTTGATAAAAGTTATCATTGAACCCTTTTATCCCTACCTATCTGATGCATATTCCTTACTAGCTACCTATGGAGTTTTGTTTATTTTTTTTGGGCACTTGATTTATTTTGAGAGGAACGACTTGGCGGGGTCTTTTTTTATGCCACGAAGTGGTATTTTTTGGGGGTTCCTTACTTCTAGGGACGAATGACGGCCAGGCTAATAATTCATATGCAATATCGCCCACTCCATGTTGAGAGGCCCTTGACGTTTGCAGCAGCGGAAATGTATATTGTGATAGCTAAAGCTCCCTAGTCCCCTACTTGATGAAAGCTCACCCAGCTGAATAACTGACGAGAGAATTATTACTATTAATGAATAATAAATAGGAACCCATCCCCATGCGTTTTTATCCCCTAAAACTTGCGAGCTTTTAATGTCACTCAGCATTGCGACAATACCTACATCATATTCAGTCATTTGGGCTAAAAATCTAAAAGAGCATTTTTGGTAATTTAGGCACATCCACTAGAAATACGAGTTGGTAGTCCAGGCATCTCCACTACCTACAAACCTGCATAATAATAATAATTATTATTATATGCATGGTACATACATGTAATTGAGACATCTCCACCAGTAAATTGATTGCCCAATGTATTTAAATACTATCTGTTGTGATATAGTCATTGCAGTACTGTGAAGTGTAAATATTTGAACAATAAGTAATTTTATACCTAAATACTTGAAAAAAATATATTCTTGCTACATTTCTCATCAGATCTAGCTATTATCGAAATGAAACAATGTTAACGACTTTTACGAATAAGTAGACTAAATCCTAACAACATTTCTAGTAGATTCCGTATATGTATTTAGTCTGACAAAACGCGAAGTCTCTCCTCTCTCTCTCTCTCTCTCTCTCTCTCTCTCTCTCTTCCTCCTCCTCCCCTTCTGTCCTCTTTCACAACATTACAATCCAACACACCAAGAGTAGGTACTCGTAATCCACATACATTTGCAGGTCACAAAAAAAGCACACAATCATGCAAAAAGGGAGTCAAACGAACAAAGAATGAGAGAAAGGAGGAATGGAGGATGAAGGGAGGAAGAGAATAGAAAGAGAGAGAACAAGCTGGGCCCGTCCCTCCGGGAATTTTTTAGCCCGTAGTTTATTCGATCGTGATTAAAGAAAATCAGTACCTAATTTTTCTTCTCACTCATTCCCTCCGAGTGAGTGCGAAATGACGGTATAAACAACTCCTGCATTTCTTCTTCCTGTACCGTTTAAGAAAATTTTATGTTCATTTGTTTTATGGGAACTTGTTTATAGCTGCAATGATAGTTGTAATACTCGAGAGGAATGAGAGGGGAGAGAGAGAGGGGAAGGAGAGAAGAGATATTAGAGGGGAAGAGAAGAAGAGTTGTAAAAGGGGTGGTAAGAGGGAGGGAACAGTTTATTATTATTGATTTGATTTTTGATTTTCTATGGGTACAGACAGGCAGACAGAGTGGCAGACAGACAGACGACACCGAAGCGAATACAATAGCCCGTCCACTATACCTTTTATTATTACTATCGTAATAATAAAGGAAGGACGGGCTAAAAATAATGATAGAGGAGAGTAGAGGGAGAGGAAGAGAAAGAGAGGAGGATGTGTGCAGGAGGAGTGTGAGAGAAATGGAAAGAGGAGGAAAAAGGTAAGGGAAAGGATTACAATAGAAGAGGGAAAGAAAGTCGAAAGGAAGTAATGGAGGGGGAGAGGGAGATGGAGGAGAAAGAAAAGGGTAGGAGGAGAAGAAGGAAGGAGGGACAAAGGGAGTATTGAGATGGAAAAAGAAAAGTAAGTCAGAGAGGGAGAGGATAGAAGGAGTGGGATTTTTTAACCGAGACAAATCTACACCTTCAATCAGGGGCACTCGCAGGGGGAGGGAGTCCCATTTGCCCCTGCTCCGGGCTCCTGAAGTTTCCCCCCCCCAAAAAAAAAGGCAAACAAAATACGATTTCCTAATGTGGCCTCTTGCGACAGGTATGGAGTTACCTTGGGAGTATTCTAATGCCCTACCCACAGGGAAGACCCGTGTTCTTATTTGTGAAAGAATTGTTGCTAGGAGGGGCCTATTGTTAAAGGCTCCATTGCACGTTTCTCGAGGTCCCGAGGCCCTGTTAGGCTATATCCGACCCTGCTTTCAATGTTACCGGGGTAATTTGTCACAGGGGATTTTACAGATCCAAGCCGTATGATATCACTCCGCTGTGTATTGTGAGCGATGGGCTATGACGTCTGTGGAATCGCACTAGTTTCTCGAGGTCCCGAGGCCCTGTTAGGCTATATCCGACCCTGCTTTCAATGTTACCGGGGTAATTTATCACAGGGGATTTTACAGATCCAAGCCGTATGATATCACTCCGCTGTGTATTGTGAGCGATGGGCTATGACGTCTGTGGAATCGCACTATACTGCCTCTAAAGTTAGTGTTGTAGAATTTATTCTGTTCAGCGGAATCCACAGTTTCAGTAAGTTGTAAAAGTTCAGCGAAATCAACAGTTTCACTCGGGAATAGCAAAACTAGGTGCGCCTAAAGTTAGAAACAGTTACTATCACGTCCTGTAGAATTTATTCTGTTCAGCGGAATCCACAGTTTCAGTTGTAAAAGTTCAGCGAAATCCTCAGTTTCACTCGGGAATAGCAAAACTAGGTGCGCCTAAAGTTAGAAACAGTTACTATCACGTCAGGTCAAGTGAGCATTCCCACCGTAGATTCTTCCCCCCTTCAAACTTCCACGTGATCCCACGAAAACTTTCTACTAAGTTCAAAGCTTCCTTTGTCCAAAGCAAACTTTTTTTTTTGCTGAACTGCTGGCCCTTTAAGGAAAACCATTTTGCTTAAAATTTCTCGAAGGAGACACAGAATTGATAGACAAGATAAAAAGGATCCGAGTGATGAAAATCCTCATCCGAATATCTTTATACCGACATTGATGAAATCCCCAGTCAGCAAAAAAGGTTCATAACCTTAGGAGCGAAAATGAGAGTGAGAGAAGGGAAGGAGAGAGGGAGGTAAAGACAGAGGAAGAGGGAGGGATAGCTTTCTCGTTTAAAGTAATTTTAGACCCAAGGGCACATGAACCAACCTACATTTTCCTTTTCCCTCTGCTCGCTCTCTCTCTCTCTCCCCCTTGTTTGTCCGAAAAGTTACGTAAACAATACAATGAAATGAGAAATACAAAACCATAAAAAAATGCTTCTCTCTCCCTCCCTCCTTCCTTCTCCTCTACCTCCTCTCTCTTCCCCTCCTTTTTTCATGTGAGGGTGATAAATTTTCAAAAAGGGCGCAGACATAAAAAAAGAATAGGACTTATCTACTTTTTCTTTCTTTTCCCATGAAATATTTCATCAGAATTCACTCCCTCCCCATTCTATCTCTCTCTCAAAAGAATAGAATTTATTCTATTCGACTCTGTATGTGAACAGAATAGACTTTGAAAGAATGAATTCGGTTTGCCACGACTGAAGAGAGAGGGAGAGAGCTTGAATTAGGAAAGGGGAGAGAGAGGAAGGGATAGAGAAAGAGAGACGAAGGGAGAGAGAGGAAGAATAACTGTCATGATTGAAAAGAGGAAAAAGCGAAAAGAGAGAGAGACAATGTGAGGGAAGGAAAGAAGGATAGAGAGAGTGTCAAAGAAATGGAGAGAGAAAGAAAAGGGAGAAATTCATGAGAAAATAGATCAGTTGCGCTTACTTGGGTGATGTTTCAAAGTCATAGAGCAGGAAAAATCAGGACCAACGGAATTTTTCTTTTTCTCTCCCTCCCCATTCTATCTCTCTCTCAAAAGAATAGAATTTATTCTATTCGACTCTGTATGTGAACAGATTAGACTTTGAAAGAATGAATTCGGTTTGCCACGACTGAAGAGAGAGGGAGAGAGAGCTTGAATTAGGAAAGGGGAGAGAGAGGAAGGGATAGAGAAAGAGAGACGAAGGGAGAGAGACAGGTATGTGCAAACTGAGAGACGTCACGGCATACGCTCCCGTAGGCAATGACGTCACATCAAATGTCCCGAGCAAAGCTCCCTCGCAGGCAACGCAGAGTGAGAGAGAGGGAGAGAAGGGAAGGAGAGAGGGAGGTAAAGACAGAGGAAGAGGGAGGGATAGCTTTCTCGTTTAAAGTAATTTTAGACCCAAGTGCACATTCACTACTTTTTACGTAGGAATCGACCATTTATTAATAATTTTTACCCATTTGCAATTGCTCCATTGGTAATATGGTGAAGTCATAAGGAGAGAGAGGGAGAGAAAGATAGAGAGAGACAGGTATGTGCAAACTGAGAAATATCGAAGAGCAAGAGGAGGAGGGAACAGACAGGCAGACAGAAGAAATGATGATGGAGAAGAAGAGTGTGAGAGAGGGAGAAGGTTTCAGGTGGAGAGAAAAAGCTAGCGAGAAGAAAAAAAAATGGGGGAGAGAGTCAAAAAAATAACCGAGTAGGTATAATATTGATGGATAGTGTCATTTCCGTCTGAAGACCCATTAATCATCAACTTTCCCATCATAATGTTAGGTGTCCCATTCTGTCCCATATCCAATACCCCATTTTTATTTTGGGGTCAAAAAGTGTTTCCTATAAATACGGAGAATACAAACATCAGTATAGATGTATTTTTCCTCCGGGGAGAAAAGGGTAGGAGGGGGAGATGAAATTTAGGGAGGGTGAGAGGAAAGGGAGGGGCAGCTAACAGAAGGTAACACGGAAGTGGAACTTGAAAAGATAGTGGGGAACTGAAGGAAGGAGGGAGAAAGAAAGATGGAGAAGGGAACCAGTGGGAGGGAGACAGAGATAAACCTGGTGCATGAGAGAAATACACAACTCCTCCCCCTCCTCTCTCTCTCTCTCTTTCTCCAGTCTGGAGTAAGGTATTTATTGTTACAACATCGCTCCACTTTTAAATGAGAGCGTAAAATAGAGAGAAAGAGAGGGAATGAGAGAGAGGGGGGAAAGAGAGAGAGAAGGGGCCAGACGCAGTAATAGAGGAAGATAAAGGAAGAAAGAGAGAAAGAGGAAGTACTCACGGAAAGAGTTAAAGAATGAGGAAAGAAGGGATGTACAGAGAAATGAAGAGATAGAAGAGGAGGAGACGAGGGAGAAATAGGGAAGGAGGAGAATGAGAAAATGGGAAGAAGAAGAGAAGGATAAGAATGAGGAGGAAGAAAATGAGGAGGAGAAGATGAAGAACTCACGAAAAGAGTTAAAGAACGAGGAAAGAAGGCACAGGGAAAGGAAGAGATAGAAGAGGAGGAGGAGGAGGAGAAGGAGGAGTAGAAAAGGGGAAGGAGGAAGGAGAAGAAGAGAGGAGGGAGAAAATGGCGTATGGCGTGCTAACATGCAAACTTTCTTATGAGAGAGATAGGAAGAACATATGAGGAAGAGAGAAAGGAGAACAACACATAAGAGAGAGAGAGTGTGTGAGAGAAGGAGATACCTAGGAAGGACATGTGAGGGAGAGAGAAAAAGGAGAACAACACACCACATATGAGAGAGAGAGAGAGAGAGATACGAAGGACATGTGAGGAAGAGAACACCACTCAAGAGAGAAGGAAAGAGGAGAACATTAATCGCAAGAGAGATACAAAATAAATGCAACGCATTAGAAAGTAGAGTAAAAAGAGGAAGCAAAAAGATAGGAAGGACTAGCAAGAAGACTAATGAAAAGAAGGAAATAAGAAAGAGGAGTGAAAGAGAAGGAAATAAAGAGGAGTGAAAGAGTAGGTAAGAAGAAAAAGATCTAAAGTAGGCAAGAAGAGTAAAAGTAAGAAGGAAGAAAAAATAGAAAGCTAAAAGCACAGTAAGACAAGGAAAGAAGAGTAGAAGTAAGAAAGAATAGTAAAAGTAAGGAAGAAGAAAAAATAGAAACTAAATGGACAGTAAGACAAGGAAAGAAGAGTAGAAGTAAGAAAGAATAGTAAAAGTGAGGAAGAAGAAAAAATAGAAACTAAATGGACAGTAAGACAAGGAAAGAAGAGTAGAAGTAAGAAAGAATAGTAAAAGTAAGGAAGAAGAAAAAATAGAAACTAAATGGACAGTAAGAAGAATGAGAGAGAGGGGGGGAAGAGAGAGAGAGAGAAGGGGCCAGACGCAGCAATAGAGGAAGATGAAGAAAGAGAGAAGAGGAAGTACTCACGGAAAGAGTTAAAGAACGAGTAAAGAAGGGATGTACAGAGAAAGGAAGAGATAGAAGAGGAGGAGACGAGGGAGAAATAGGGAAGGAGGAGAATGAGAAAATGGGAAGAAGAAGAGTAGGATAAGGATGAGGAGGAGAAGATGAAGAACTCACGAAAAGAGTTAAAGAACGAGGAAAGAAGGCACAGGGAACGGAAGAGATAGAAGAGGAGGAGGAGTAGAAAAGGGGAAGGAGGAAGGAGAAGAAGAGAGGAGGGAGAAAATGGCGTATGGCGTGGTAACATGCAAACTTTCTTATGTGCAGTTTCACTCTTAGTACTGTAAGATAGTAATTACAGGGTCCTTATGACGTAACAGCAAAACAAATACTCAAGTACCTATGTTCCTAAAGTTACGTAAAATGACAGTCGAATGTCCTAGTAACAGTGCAACAATGACTTACATATTAACTTTTTAGGTATCAGCGTATTAGTAATAACAGGGTATGATACTCATTTTCTCATATAGGTAAAGGTACTTTACTCAGTTGTTCCAAGCAGTGAATTTAAACTACAGAGGTAAATAAAAATTTTGCTAAAATTTTTTTTAAAATTTAACACGTGTACTCTTCAATCAGCTCATAGTGCAAATAGGTATTGCCGGTATTGGTCCACAAACTTGTCCTACTAGGCTAGACTCATTAAAGGTCTCATGTACCTAAATGAAAGTCATTTGACTATTTAGCATCATAATAAAGGCCAACCCCAAAAGAGTAAAAAAAATCCCTAACATCTAAATTATCGGATTCGAACCCAGTACCCTGTATATCAGAGCAGCTTTTGTTATGGTATGTCTGACGATAATTTCCAGTCGCAATCACAAAGTAACTTACAGTTGTTTAAACAGCTAATTACTTTCCATTGAAAATCGTTGTTAATTTTCCTATCTAATGAAATTTCGACTCTGACAAAGGAGAACTTCTATTCAAATAGGAATAAGGTACTTCCAATCTAGACTGAATGCATACCAGAGCTAATTAAATTCTTGTAACAAAGCTTAACTTTTCAGGAGACGCTAAGAACTTTGTACTTTCATAAACGGAGAGTCATTGCTGTCAGGGTTTTTGAGTTTCCTCCCCAAGGAAATAGGTAGAAAGATCGAGAAAGACAAAAACCAGGCTCTGAGGTCTGTAAAAAAGAATTTGAAATGTGTTGAAATGCACTTCATTTCTTGTCACAAGTGTCATTCCTCAATTAATAAGCTTGATAAATTTCATTACTGTCTTGGACGCGAACCAACAACCTCCAGATCTGCAGTCCACCGCGCCGTGCTGACCACAAAACCACTGAGGTTGGCTCTGAGTTCTACACGAATTGTCCAGATTCGGGGGATAAAAAATATAAATAGTTTTCATTGATTAATGAATGCTACACATGTTGTTCCTGGGACATTAATAAATCATTTATTAATTAGGTATGGAATTAATTAGATCATACCAACAAAAAACAAATTCTACTTAAATCTATTTTAGATATACATACCTGCCTGTCTATTTTTAGCTATAAAATGTCATATACTCATACCTATGTAGGTACAAGTATATTAATGAACAGTCTCTGTGAATTACATCCAAAATTGCACTTGATGTTGTGTTCACCAGCGGATAAATTGTTTCGAATAAATTTAATATTTGTGATGAAATATGAGAGAAATAGGTGGGTAGATATCATAGTGATTCCCAAAACAATAAGCCACTATTAGATGCCTTATTGCCATGACGCCGTAGCTGTCTGTACTATATTTTGCCATATCTGATGCTGGGTTTACATTACACGATCAAGCCATTTGAGAGCCCTGCATTCACATGCTACGATTCACTTGTGCAAAACCGACTTTCACAAGCCAGTTTGTGCAAATGGCTTGAGCGTGTAAACCCACACGTTTAGACTCAGATCACCCATTATCTGATGCATATTCCTTACTAGCTACCTTTCTGATGCATATTCCTTTAGCTACCTATATCTGATACATATTCCTTACTAGCTATACCTATCTGATGCATATTCCTTACTAGCTACCTATCTGATGCATATTCCTTACTAGCTTCTCCTCCTTTGAGAAAAAAAAGCAAAGAAAAGCAGTGGTGTATGCTTTCATGTGTTTTGAAAGTCATTCAGAAGGAAATTGGCTACCAAGTCGACTAGAAATAACTTGCACCTAACATGTCTGGCAAGAATTCTTGATAAAAGTTATCATTGAACCCTTTTGTAGATGGAAGCTAAGTAGGTAGGTACGAGGGGGGCTTACGAGGGGAGGTAGCTAGGTAAGTACATAGTTATATAAATAAGTACATAAGTAAGTACATAGGTATCTAGATATAGCTAGCAGGTATGTATGTAGGTAGACTATAGCTACCTAAGCTTTAGAATTCAGCGAGGGGTTTAAAAATGGACGAAGAAAAAAAAAAGAGAGCTCACACTCCATAATTTGAAAATGAAGTAATTTTCAAAACCGCATATAAAATAAGCACCTTTTAATAAAGTTAAAATCAGGGGCGTGTTTGAGGGGGTTTATTATCAGTAGAACTATACGATATATAATTGACTTACTATAATTATGTATGTAACAGGCTCGGATAAGAAAAAATACCAACTGAGGTAATTGAGTAGACATCCGTCAGACCTTTTGTAATCTTGATACATAGGTAGGTATGTGTACCTAATAATAATAAGTAGAGGGTTTTTATCCCCATGCGTTTTTATTTCCTAAAACTTGGGAGCTTTTAATGTCACTCAGCATTACGGCAATACATCATATTCAGTAATTTGGGCTAAAAATCTAAAAGAGCATTTTTAATTTAGGCACATCTAGAAATACGAGTTGGTAGTCCAGGCATCTCCACTACCTACAAACCTACATAATAATAATTATTATATGCATGGTACATGTAATTGAGACATCTCCACCAGTAACTTGATTGCCCAATGTATTCAAATACTTTCTGTTGTGGTATGGTCATTGCAGTACTGTGAAGTGTAAATATTTGAACAATAAGTAATTTTATACCTAAATACTTGAAAAAAATATATTCTTGCTACATTTGCCAAAACATTGACCGAAAAAAACTGGGTCAGAGGGTTTAACTTGCGTTCTAGGTAATCTAGGTAGGGGCTCAACTGCCCCTCTCCCCCTGGTATGTAGGTACCTCACCTATAATTTTATTGCTATCAGAAACACTTTGAGAAGTTAGGTGTACTATAACTTTATTATACATAATAAAGTTATAACTAGGCTTGCCAAATATCCAAAATGTCGATTCGGGACGCGAATCCGCGAACATAATTGCCAAATCCGCGAACATAATCGCTCTTCTTGAACTTAGCCCATGGATGTTCTTGAACATAGATTACTCAGATTTTGGTTTTGTGTTACTTTTTGTTCTTGTATTTCAATCACCATAAAAAAACATGTGAAAGCACCTCGTAATGCACATTATGTCAAAAATGATTTCAGTAAGCAAATAATTCAGAAGATTGGGACTGGGGGTATTTCCATTTTGTTGGGACGAAAAGAAGACAAAATTATGTATGTACAGCTTATCAGTTGCAGTATAGTATTCAACATATTATGGAACCATTCCACAAGATTGAGGGTAATGGAAACATCGAACCAAGAATAGTTGCGCTAAAAAGGAGAAAAAGAAGAAAAGTTCAATTTCGACATGGTCAGTAAGATTTAGCATTTAAAATCAACCTACTGCACAGCATATGTAGCTCATAAAGTCATCAGAAGACCCGAGATTCCTCACCAACACTGATGTGGCACTGTGGCAGTCACAACACCCGCGCAAAACACAGACAGGTTAATTTACCTTAAACTTGGGGTAATAAAAATCCTGAGCTTTTACGAGCGAGCACAACTTGAGACGAAGTTTGTTGTCATTCCAAAGCTTCTGCTGAGACTAGAAACTGGAGAAGCTTCCAGCTTGCAAGCCGAGGAAAAAAGAGTCTCGTAAAAAAAGCCATTATTTCTTTTTGTCGTGAGAATGTACATAGACTTATCTTTTTTAAGCCCATTTTTTCATTCCCCCGTTGTCAAACACGATGGACGTATTGCATCTTGATTTTTCTTCACTTTATTCCTTTTAGTTCAGGTATTTTGTTGGAGAATTTGTTATCTTACAATGGCCTTTTACACGAAACGATAGTTATGGCCATTTTCAGTGCCCCAAGTACTACGACAAGCCCATTTTTTCTTTCCCCCCGTTGTCAAACACGATGGACGTATTGCATCTTGATTTTTCTTCACTTTATTCCTTTTAGTTCACTCAGTGAATAGGTATTTTGTTGGAGAATTTGTTATCTTACAATGGCCTTTTACACGAAACGATAGTTATGGCCATTTTCAGTGCCCCAAGTACTACGCTAGATTACAAATAACTGATAGAAACAGCGCAGCGCGGCGCTCCTCCGTCGGCGCCTAAAAAATTCAAAACCTTGCAGCTTTACACTATCTTGTAAAGTAAAACGGTACCTAGTCAGCTTAGACCAATAAAGTCACTTACTTCCAAAGCGGCATCACTTTCACACAATACAGGCAAACTTCAAACACACTCTCCTATTGTTCCATTCGCAGCGATGGAGTAACTTGGAAAAAATTGCGCTTCCACAGAATGTAAAAAAAAATCTCAAATTTTCTTAACCAATCTCACACGAGTTTCCTTTTCCTCAAATATTTTCCCATGCAAATCGCAAATAGCGAGTCCAAGGGAAAAAGGTCACGTGAGTACAATGTAAGTGCTGAAGTAGAAAACTTTCTACCTAACATAGACAAGCATATCTCTATAGCTAATAAGAGGAAAATAAGTAGACTAGTAGAATAAGGGAAAGAATGGTTGAATAAATACGTCCCAAACTCCAAGCAAAAACAATAAATGCCTCCTTAGCAAGATCATTTTTTGGAAGCGCCTAAGAGCTTCTATGCGACTACACTAAGGTGCTTGTAAACACTAGGAGGATCGCCTTTAGGAGTGAAAAGCCCTCATTACAATGCCATCTTTCATCTAAATAAAAGTTTTCTGATGTCATTCAGTGTTTTGCTTTCAAGTTGAAGACAGCCGAGTACTAGTAAGGTGCTCGAGACTTCAGGTGACACTTATGATAATATTATTTAACTTTAATCCATCTTTTCAAGTATTAGGGAGGGAGCTACTTAACTTTTTTTCTTCTTGAACTTAGCCCATGGATGTTCTTGAACATAGACTACCCAGATTTTGGTTTTGGGTTACTTTTTGTTCTTGTATTTCAATCACCATAAAAAACATGTGAAAGCACCTTGTAAAGCACATTATGTCAAAAATGATTTCAGTAAGCAAATAATTCAGAAGATTGGGACTGGTGTATCTCCATTTTGTTGGGACGAAAAGAAGACAATATTATGTACAGCTTATCAGTTGCAGTATAGTATTCAACATAATTATTATGGAACCATTCCACAAAATTGAGGGTAATGGAAACATCGAACCAAGAATAGTTGCGCTAAAAAGGAGAAAAATGAAGAAAAGTTCAATTTCGACATGGTCAGTAAGATTTAGCATTTAAAATCAACCTACTGCACAGAATAGCTCATAAAGTCATCAGAAGACCCGAGATTCCTCACCAACACTGATGTGGCAGTCACAACACCCGCGCAAAACACAGACAGGTTAATTTACCTTAAACTTGGGGTAATAAAAATCCTGAGCTTTTACGAGCGAGCACAACTTGAGACGAAGTTTGTTGTCATTCCAAAGCTTCTGCTGAGACTAGAAACTGGAGAAGCTTCCAGCTTGCAAGCCGAGGAAAAAAGAGTCTCGTAAAAAAAGCCATTATTTCTTTTTGTCGTGAGAATGTACATAGACTTATCTTTTTTAAGCCCATTTTTTCATTCCCCCGTTGTCAAACACGATGGACGTATTGCATCTTGATTTTTCTTCACTTTATTCCTTTTAGTTCAGGTATTTTGTTGGAGAATTTGTTATCTTACAATGGCCTTTTACACGAAACGATAGTTATGGCCATTTTCAGTGCCCCAAGTACTACGCTAGATTACAAATAACTGATAGAAACAGCGCAGCGCGGCGCTCCTCCGTCGGCGCCTAAAAAATTCAAAACCTTGCAGCTTTACACTATCTTGTAAAGTAAAACGGTACCTAGTCAGCTTAGACCAATAAAGTCACTTACTTCCAAAGCGGCATCACTTTCACACAATACAGGCAAACTTCAAACACACTCTCCTATTGTTCCATTCGCAGCGATGGAGTAAGTTGGAAAAAATTGCGCTTCCACAGAATGTAAAAAAAATCTCAACTTTTCTTAACCCATCTCACACGAGTTTCCTTTTCCTCAAATTTTTTCCCATGCAAATCGCAAATAGCGAGTCCAAGGGAAAAAGGTCACGTGAGTACAATGTAAGTGCTGAAGTAGAAAACTTTCTACCTCTCCAGTCAAAGGAAATGATCAAAGGCTTGCTAGATATCAAGACAGACTGCAAACATTTCCTCATTGTCGGGTCGAGTGAGGTGACCTCACTATCAGACAGGACAAACCACACGGTCAGTAAGGTTTACTTTGAAGTGAATATTTTCCTCATGAAGGTAACTTATGAAACGGTATTCGTACAGAAACTACGACTACGACTAGTAAAAGTGGTTGCTTGTAATGCTCTGAGTCTCAGAAGTAAAGTTTTGACATAATGAGAGTACTTTGAGAATAAAGCACAAGTAGTTTTGAAAGTGAAAAGATCCAATGGCACCCAAAAACTACGTCGCACAAAATCGCGAAATCCGCGAACATAATCGCGAAATCCGCGAACAAAATCGCGAAATCCGCGAACATAATCGCGAAATCCAGCAATATCCTCTTTGTGTTCATGTCATTCCAATAGACTAGACTAGAAAACAAAAGGATAAAATTAGGCTGGGCGACTGTCTCGTAGTTTTGCCTCAAATATCGAAACCAATTAATGGAACACTGCACAAATAACCAATATGCTTTTCAAATCACAGTAATTTCCTTTCGATTTCAAAGATACCTAAACAATATCAAATAACAATGTACGTACAGCAGTGCTCCGTTTCAGGTATCCTGCTTCACAAATACTTCCTATTGCTTTTCATAATTGAATTCGAACATTCGCCATCCTCCTGCGAAAGCTAAAGGGTACACAATATCCTTTGCCAGTTCTATTTACCAAGGCGGGGACGACTGGCGACATCTAAAGAGAATAAAGACAAAGTGCAAACAGAACTTTCCAACTTTTGAGAGAAAGATGGAATTAATGAAAATGAGAGATCGAGTGCAGAAGAAGAGCATTTCTCTGGGCAACTGGACAAAGCTTTGAAGTTGTCGAGTGCTTGAATTTTGAATGAGGAAGAAGACAACAGTCAGCTTAGACCAATAATCAATAAAGTCACTTACTTCCAAAGCGGCATCACTTTCACACAATACAGGCAAACTTCAAACACACTCTCCTATTGTTCCATTCGCAGCGATGGAGTAAGTTGGAAAAAATTGCGCTTCCACAGAATGTAAAAAAAATCTCAACTTTTCTTAACCCATCTCACACGAGTTTCCTTTTCCTCAAATTTTTTCCCATGCAAATCGCAAATAGCGAGTCCAAGGGAAAAAGGTCACGTGAGTACAATGTAAGTGCTGAAGTAGAAAACTTTCTACCTATCTCAACTTTTCTTAACCCATCTCACACGAGTTTCCTTTTCCTCAAATTTTTTCCCATGCAAATCGCAAATAGCGAGTCCGCAAAATTTGAGAAGATTGACTGCACAATTGAACATGTCTGAGAAGGGCGAGAAGGCCAAAGTTTTACCTGACTCATTGGCAGTGCAATAGTTCTAAACAAAAATGGACGCGGTACACTAGGGATCAGGAAGAGACCGCCTTAACATAATAATAAAAATAATGCCTGACTCAAACTCACAGTGCATCCCGTACATGCACCATTCTTGCACCGTATTAACAGCCGTTCTAACTTTACGTCATTAACTGAAAACAACGTTATCATGTCTTGTATCTTTCAAGACAAAACACAAGGCCAAAGAGGAAGGAAGAAGGATGGAAAAGAAGAGAGGCGAAAGAGCATTTCTCTGGGCAACTGGACAAAGCTTTGAAGTTGTCGAGTGCTTGAATTTTGAATGAGGAAGAAGACAAAATGAAAAGAACAAGAGCTCATTACAGACAACACATTGCAAACTTTACGAGAAACATAATTAATTAAATCTTGTATCACAAACGAGAGCTCATTCGTACATCATGTTCGTAGATTCGTAGAAGCTTAACCCATCCTTTAGGGCTGTCTAGCCCCTTCACCTAAGCCTCAGATTGAGCTTTTAGTGTGTCGTACATCATGTTAGGTAAGTATGCTTGCATCCTAATCTAATGCCCCTCCACACTAACGTACGTGCAAGTTACTGGCATATTGTATTCAGAATTCAGATCGCCCAGGCAAGTACTTGAAAACCCACTTGCATGTCTACATGACCTGTCTACTACTTCGCACTTTGCGAATATGTTGACGTCATGATGACGTCACATTTCACCCTCTTGCGTTTGACCACTAATAGGTATACTGATAACTAATTAGATACATATTTATGTTGTAATGTTTTCCCGGTAATATGACGTACACGTCTTTTGCGAATTGCGAACCACCTTGGCATTCCAAAAGAAGTGTTGTACACTTACACATGTAAATTATTCATTCATATCGTTTGGAAAGTAAAGGGCGGAAAGGCCTTTTTTTAGAGAAAACACTGAGCAAAAGAAGAAACACATTGAATTTTCCGAAGAAAAAAAATTAACATAAAAAGCGTAAGCTTGGAACTATTTAAACTTTTAAGTGGGTGTTTAAATAACACTTTTCTAAATGTAAAAAAATTACATCAGGGGAAAAGAAAATTTAAGAAGAAGGAGAAATCG
Source organism: Diaphorina citri (assembly GCF_000475195.1). Lineage (NCBI taxonomy): Eukaryota > Metazoa > Arthropoda > Insecta > Hemiptera > Psyllidae > Diaphorina > Diaphorina citri. The sequence continues at coordinate 42,129 of NW_007379412.1, forward strand.
TTTGGAGCGAACAACTTTTCTCAGACTACTTTTGAGGGAACAATAAAGATTCCACATTTATTATACGAATACTTTATTAAATTGAACAAGTTTTCTACTATATTCTCGTACTCCTTGATTAAATTTAACGATTTGCCAAGAAGTACCAACCAAGTAATTTTGCTGACGCAGCTTTCTTAGTGGACTTTCATGATTAGGTCATTGGAGCAACCGGCACCCCTATTTTATTAACACAGTTAATGCTATTTTTCAACATAGAGGAAAGATGGAGAAAATCGACACTGCTGTATTATTGCAAAAAGGAGGGGGAATCAACGTCATTGTTCCTAATCAAATCAATATTTATTTTGTGATGGGACCATAGGAAGATAGGAACCAATTACCAAATTACTTCTAAAAATATTTTAGCTGTGTTGTTAGCATGAATTTTATTAGTACTTTTAAGTAACGTGTCTTTTTGATTTATTTCTCATGATAATTTAACTTTTCTCCTCTAAACAGCTTTTAACATTTGAATCGGTGACAAGATAGGTACTATGAATGTATCAAAATCAGATGAAGAGTTTCAACGACAACACATAAAATATAAAGAAAAGGTTCTCACGGACTACAAAAACCCTAAAAATATCGATTATGATCCAAATAAAACAAAGAATTACTTGAACAATTGGTATCGGTACGTTGAACATAAGAGAGAGTTGATTCAGAAGATGAAAATCAAAACTAAAAGTAACAAATGTACAATACTAGAAAGAGATATCAAAAATAGAAAAGAAAACAGAAGGGTGAACTTATTGATAACGGCAAGACAAAAGCAATGTATACAGGAAGAATTTCATGGCATACCAAAGTACATCAAAGATAACGAACTGTTCATTAAATCTTGTGACAGGAAAAGACATGAAGAATGCAAAGAAACGTATTTCAAAGATCAACTTGAACTCCTTAATGCAAAGGATTTAAAGGAAGTGAATAAATACCCTAGCTTTGATCATTTAATTATCATAGGCAAAAAAATCCAACCTCAAATTTGTTTGAAGATCGTTGATGATGAGCTAAAAGAAGAAATAGCTGACGAAGATGTAGAAGAGGAAAGTAAAGAATGGAAAGAAGTGGAAATCCAATACGAAAATAGTGTTACTGAAAACTGTGAAGACAGCAACACTTTTCTAAATTTAGATCAAAACACTAAATTACATAATGAACATGCATTCCAAGAGATTCAAAAGTTTCTTTGCAGATCCATTGCTTACAACATATCGATGGAAATTTTTAATTCAATTTTAAATGGCATATTTCGAAATAATAATTATTATTTGAAAATGAAATATAGTTCACACAGATTCGACGAGGGATCTCGAATCGATGAAAATGGAACAGAAAATCTATCACCACTCTCAGTAGAAAGTTTAATACCCAGTATGGATCAAAAAGTGGACGGCAATAAAAGCTCGAGATTCAAAAGATTCAAAAGTTTCTTTGCAGATCCATTGCTTACAACATATCGATGGAAATTTTTAATTCAATTTTAAATGGCATATTTCGAAATAATATTTATTATTTGAAAATGAAATATAGTTCACACAGATTCGACGAGGGATCTCGAATCGATGAAAATGGAACAGAAAATCTATCACCACTCTCAGTAGAAAGTTTAATACCCAGTATGGATCAAAAAGTGGACGGCAATAAAAGCTCTCAACCAATATCTAAATCGATAAAACCGGATTGTAATTTTGTTCGAAGCTCCGATTATATGCTGAATTATATTGAAAACAAAATGAAATGCAAAGGTACTATCGAGCTGGATCCCACAAATCGATTTTATGAGGCTGGAAGAATTAAAAGTATTTCAGAAAACGATGAGAAATCAAAGGTTTGGAATAGAATCAACACGTATTTATACAACATGCTTGTAAGCATAGAAGAAAATGTTGGTCAGCTGGAAAAGCAGATTGGTGTAATTGTTGGATATTCTGAAAAGAAACCACCTAAAACTCAAGAATCGAGTGCAATAGATAAATCGAGCATTGTTTCCAATAGAAGTAAAGCAAACATGTCAAAGATGAGTCAAATCAATAGAAACAAGGAACAAGCTGCAAGTGCTGCAATGGTAGCCAATGCAAAAGAAAAAGCGATGGAGAAACTTTTGCAAATTCAAATTCGAAACTCACCCTTGTTCCAAAAAGTCCTTTTCTTACGAATTAGATACATACTTTTAGACGCTATTGACTATGTATGTGAAGTTTCAAGTAAATAATGTAACTTTAAACAAAGAAAGATTAATTCATTGTATAGCCCACATTCTTTTATTTAATGGGAACATACTTCTTGATATTAAATCAAATAATGAAACCTACAATATATTTTCCAAAATTTCTGAAATTAAATGCTATAGGGGGAACTAACTCTGCAATATCTCATACGATTTGTTCCCTAGTGCTTGTTTTTAAAACTAAGAAGGGTCAGGCAGTTGAACTGTTGAAGGAAACGAGTAATTAGGGAAAGTTTAATCGGGGGGGGGGGGGGGGGAATCCCACGTACATGCCCTACGTTGACACTCAAACTCAGTCCATAATAAAAATAATAATACAATTCCGCCAGAGAAGGACTAGGGATCACACGGCGCAGGTAAAAAACAAATCTTGATAACGTGACGGATTACTCAGTCCCATTTTGCAACACCGAAGAGCCGGGAAGAGTCTGTACAGTTAACGCGGTCAGTTAGAAGGAATTTAAAACTGTTATCCGCCGAGCACACCGCTTCAACATAAAAGTTATTACTAAAGTTAAGGCTCTTCGCAAGCATTTTCCCCTAACACTTTACTCTAGCATCAAAGATTCTATCCCACTCAGCCACTTACGTTAAAATTGAATAAAATTAACGGTCTTTTAACCACCGCTTTAAGATTCTTCGCTTCCTCTATGGTAGAGAAGGCACTTACCTTTGAAGAATTATCGCGACAACATGAAGCACGGATAATGCAAGACCTCAAAGCGAGTCCATAGAACTGCTGAAAGCGACTTTTATAGCTCGCTATAGATTACTTTCCTAAACCTTTTGATAGGTATAAGATAAAGTTCCCGCACACCAAGTGGGACATGGAGATGCCACCCATAAACAGAGTTAAAACTGGGTAGACAATTACCTGTTTTGTATCGGACATATGTTTTATCTTTGTACAACTTGTATGGTTCCATTGCATGTGGATCATAAAAGTCAATGTGTCAACATATAAAGTATGGGTACTACCATAAACTTCCAAGATGTATAGAGAAATGATTAACACCACATATAGGTGATTATACCATCCATATGACCATACACAAAAGTCAAAGGTACAGAAGGAGAACTGAACATATGAAGCAACACCCTAAAGATTGTTAGGAGTATGGACACCTTGAAACTTTATAATTACCAACTCAAATCCTCCGTCCAGGAACTAACGGAAGCCTCCTTTACGGGGAACCCACAGCAGAAACGAGAGGTGGAAAAATGGCCAGGGCTCATGTCCCATAAAACTGATAAACCCAATACAACGGGTAGCATATCCTAATATGACACGAACTTATATACTTCAACACTGAGAGAACTACTGTGCAATCCTATAATAATGTCTGTACCAATATCATCGGAACTCTAGCACAAAACACAAAAGAGCTTAACTACTTCTTAGGCTACAATAATCATCATATAATATAGACCTATTATAAAGTTCTGTGTTAGTAACACACTTACATTTTACTGATTACGACATAGTAAGAGAAAATCAAGGGTCCATTTCAACTGATTTCTGATTCATCGATTGACTCGAATGATTCATTCACGCCATAGTTTATAACTTATGTTATTTACCAAAATAAATATCCAAGTCAATAACCACAGGTAATTTACTTATCCCATTCATTCAGGAAGACGTACATGTATTTACTTTAGGTATTAGAAAGACTATTAAATTGGCTCTTATATGAATTTGTTCTTCACATAAGTGTATCTAAAAAGTCGCATGATAATAAGCCAAACTTCTCCCAATTTCAAGGATGTTTTAATAAATCTTTCACCCCCAATCTTCGAGGGATAAAGGTATTTATTTTCAACTCCCTAGCCCATCGCATAAACACA
>NW_007379412.1:50902-53421 GCF_000475195.1 Diaphorina citri
TTTCTTCTCATCCCTTCTAATTCTTCCTCTTCTCGTTCTACTTCGTCTTCTTTTTTTTTTCTCTCTTTCTCCTCCCTCTTTCTTGTTCTTCATTTCGTCTCTTCCTTTGTATTCTTTCGTCTTCCTCTTGGGATAAGAGCAAAAAGGCAAGCCCTCTTTATAAATAAGGAGATAGACGCTTCTTAGATTTTCCCTTTGAGGCTCACCTTTAACTTTTCCCTTTCATTTTCCGGTTGGTGTGGCACAATGTTCTATACTTCTATATCCTTTATAACATTATGTTCTATCGTTCTATGTCTCTATCTTATAACTTTTATATTAATAAAATCTATTATCAATAGATGGTTCGTCGTACACCCAATCTTTTAACATCAGATTTCCTGAAAAGTTCTGAGCGACATTACAGAGAGAGAAAATAATCAATGGATGGAATATTTTTTTTATTTTTTAGGAAGTGCTCGTTTCTTTCGATTTTATCCATGGTTTATATAGGAGAGAAACACTCAAAGATTATTACTATCCATGGATTACTTCTTACATTACGAAACACGAATTACAGACTATGGAAAACCGTAAAGTGGTTAATGGACAAAATGGAATGTGCTAAAATTTTTATTAAATACTAGGAAGACATAATTTAATACTAGTTACAAGACAATGTTTAACTGACGTACTTTGTATTATAAGATAAGGAATAACGTACCAAGAAGCTTGTCTAAAAGAGGGAAGAAAGGTTAGAACAACAAGAACTTTTGTAAAGCTTGGTTGTCCAACCATTTTTTTATATGGAACCCAATGATGTACTTTATAACGTATATGTGTTTTAAACATTGATACACCGGGCATACCGAATTTTTTTTATACAATGTCGAGGTCGGAATAAAATGGGAGAGAGGTCTTAAAAAGAAAAGGGAATTTTTCTGTAGTTTCGTCTGCCTTTAAACTGCTCCCCCTTTATTTTACAAGGGTCTTACAGCCATCCTTTAGCTGTCAATCTTTTAAAGCCAAAGGCCGAACTCCTTGTATTTTTTATAATTATTAATTATAACATTCTTATCCAACCCTTTATTGATGGATAGTTGGATACATTACAAAGGAGCCAAATAAAAACGTTAGGGCTTTTACTATTTAACAATTATAAAGAGAGAGAGAGAAAGAAACTCATCACGAGTGGGTTATTAACATATCGACTAACGTATGAACATTAATAACCCGCAAGTATTTTTAACCTGAAGATACCAACAATTCAACAATAAGTAAAGTAAAGGTTAAATGTCTTAATGGTTATCGAGCAAGGATCTAGGGGAAGTAAAGATGGAGCATTGCACTCATAAGACATCGGAACTACAAGACTAACATATCTTCTACTCCTTCTTCTTTTTCCTTATTCTTCTCTGTTTGTTTCTTTTTCTTCCTCTTGTCCCTTTTGCCTTTCTTCGTCTTCTTCTTCCTCCTCTCTGCTTTCCTCCTCCTTCTTCTCCTCCTCCGTTCATGTAATTTTCAATTCCATTTTTTGATCAATTTATTCATGATTTTTCTCGTTTCTTTTGTTTCCTCAAAAAATATCGAGAAACCGTACAGTAATGTTGAAAAATGGGGTAGAAACAGGGAGAGAGAGAGAGAGAGAGAGAGAGAGAGAGAGAGAGAGAGAGAAAGGTGGGGTGTAGTCAATCAAAGGTCTGGAACTCACTATTTTGGACTTGGGTGACCCATAGTGTAGAGTAGACGTTTTCACTGAAATACAGATTTTCCGATTTCAACAAAATACTAGATCAGCACATCTGCACAAAGAATTTAAAATATGTACTTTACAATGTACCAGCTGGAAATTGAGGGAAACATTTATTTCACAACCATTTTTTCAAAAAAGAAAAATCCCCTAATGGTTAAGTCTTTCGGGAGAAATATGGAATTAAGGATCGATTCCATATTCCTAGAAAATATTCACAAACAAAACCTCCATGGGAACAAATCTCACCCCTCTTGATGCGGCTTTTGCCACTTTCAATTTCAAATGAAATGGTTGAAATAAAGAGTTTTTCGGTTGAAAACTTTTTAATACCACTATAATGGCGGAGAATTTTCTCCTTTGAACGAAAATAAAGACTTCACCTGAGTTGGAAATGAAATAAAACACAATAATCTTTTACAGAAACAGGTAAACAGGGTGGGCCTGAACTCAACGTGTCCTCTGACATGCGTTTATCTTGAAAATCTTCCTATTAAGTTTTAAATCCAGCCCTTCGCTTTTGACTTTTGAGGTTTTGAGACGGAATTATCCGAACATTCACGAGCATGCCCGAGGGTCAACAATCTTTTCAACATGAGATTATTCACCCGGAGGTTGTTTTAAAATTTAAATGTTAAATGTTATTTTTGGGGATTTTAAATGTTAAAATTCCAGAACCCATTACAGCAGTCACCCTGTAGAATAAAAGAGTAAAAACTTGGGACTGAATTTTAATCTCGTTATTCAGATCTTAATTTCTTTGAAAGAAATATATTATTCCTTTTCTACT
>NW_007379413.1:0-45000 GCF_000475195.1 Diaphorina citri
TTATTATTTTTGACGATCTTTACGAAAAAAATACATTTGGACAGTTATATTTTTCATGAGAATCATCAATTATGTACATGTAAAGTTCTAACAATAGTCTCATTGAAAACATACCTACATAGGGATTGTGTGGACAAGTTTCATTTACATACGTACTTTAGCATGAAATGACCCCCTCCCTCTTGCACTGACCGCTAACAAATTAAAATTTGCTAAATTTTCCCTCGTCCAAATGACGTGACGTCACCTGTCGAGTTGAACTAATATTTCCAATCATCCAATGTTTTAATTTTTACTTTCCAATTAAAATTTGATAAATTTTCCCTCGTCCAAATGACGTGACGTCACCTGTCGAGTTGAACTAATATTTCCAATCATCCAATGTTTTAATTTTTACTTTCCTGATTATTATTTATTTATAAGTTTTTAGTCCGTCCTTCCTTTATTATTACTAATAATGAAAGGTATAGTGGACGGACTATTGTATTCGCTTCGGTGTCGTCTGTCAGTCGGTCTGTCGGTCGGTCTGTCCCCATAGAAGGACTTATCCAAACCTGGTCGACCTATATATCAAATTAAAGGTCTTTTTACCAGGAACACGAAAATGGTGGTGCAAATTTTGTCCAGAAAACCATAAAGCCAAAAAACCAAAAAAACTAGTTTTTGGGGGATTTTTTTCACATTTTCTCACACAAATGAGCTCTGATCTCGAAATTTGTCGCGACGACCTATAAACTCAAAGCGAGAAAGTTTTAGATAACACTTCAGCCGATCATTTAAGACCGGTTTTAGCGTTACCTATGTTAAGCTACGCCGAGAAAGGCCAATAAATGGATGGGTGACATTATATTGGGAATAAAGGGAGAACGGGCTCCAGTCTTGATTTTAAATCATTACATGAAAGTAAAATAAAAAAATCAAATCAAGAATAATAATAAACTGAATATTAAACAAATTAGGTAGGTACAAAGGTATTCTTTAACCATGATCGAATAAACTACGGGCTAAAAAATTCCCGGAGGGACGGACCCAGCTTGTTCATGTTTATTTCTTAAGTTTTATAAAAAGAGCCCAGAGTTTAGATTAGCCAGTGGAAGTACCAAAGATCTTCCTTTGAGTCATTTTGGCTCTATCAGTAAACCTTACCATTCAACCTAACACTAGAAAGGAAAATAGAAAGTCAGTGGCTTTTAAATATGTTGTTATCTATAAGAGATCTAGCACTAGTATTTTTCGGGTTATCTATTGTCGACTACCAAAATATGACTTTCTTGAGACGTGCTTTATATAGTTTGAGGTATTTATATGTTTAACAATCACCAAATCACCTGTTACTTGTTTTGAAACATATTTTTCGGTCCGGACTGGTGGGGAGGAAGAGGTTTTCCTCGAAACAAGCTGGGTCCGTCCCTCCGCGGAATTTGGTAGCCCGTAGTTTATTCGATTCGTGGTTAAAGAATACCTATTGGTTACCTTACCCTAATTTGTTTCAGGGAATATTCAGTTCTATTATTATTCTTGATTGTTTTTAAATTTTACTTTCATGTTATGATTTAAAATCAAGACTAGAGCCCGTTCTCCCTTTGTTTCCAATATAATGTTTAAGTCACCCATCCATTTATTGGCCTTTCTCGGCGTAGCTTAACATAGGTGACGCTAAAACCGGTCTTAAATGATCGACTGAAGTGTTATCTAAAACTTTCTCGTTTTGAGTTCATAGGTCGTCGCGACAAATTTCGAGATCGGAGCTCATTTGTGTGAGAAAATGTGAAAAAAAAATCCCACAATTACTCAATTAACTTTAAGTCACCCATCCATTTATTGGCTTTGCTCGGCGTAGCTTAACATAGGTGACGCTTAAACCGGTCTTAAATGATCGACTGAAGTGTTTCTGAAACTTTCTCGCTTTGAGTTCATAGGTCGTCGCGACAAATTTCGAGATCGGAGCTCATTTGTGTGAGAAAATGTGAAAAAAAAATCCCACAATTACTCAATTAACTTTAAGTCACCCATCCATTTATTGGCTTTGCTCGGCGTAGCTTAACATAGGTGACGCTTAAACCGGTCTTAAATGATCGACTGAAGTGTTATCTAAAACTTTCTCGCTTTGAGTTCATAGGTCGTCGCGACAAATTTCGAGATCAGAGCTCATTTGTGTGAGAAAATGTGAAAAAAATCCCCCAAAAAAACAGTTTTTTTTTTTTTTGTTTTTTGGCTTTATGGTTTTCTGGACAAAATTTGCACCACCATTTTCGTGTTCCTGGTAAAAAGACCTTTAATTTGATATATAGGTCGACTATAGGTTTGGATAGTAAGGGATCAAAGGAAAATAGAATAGGCTCTATAGTTTATGAGAGAAAAGAGGATGAAAACGTTGACAGCCTGCCAATCTGAATGGGGAAAATGATAAAGAACATAATATATCTATTTTACCTATCTATCTACCTACCTACTTTACCTCACACCGCTAACCATGACAGTTTTGTTGTGGCAATTGTGGTCGGTTTCTCCTCTTTTCTCTTTCTCCAATATACTTTGCATTTCTCTTTTGTTCTTTCTTTACCTTCTCAAAATACTCTCTTCTTTAGCTAAGATTTTATTTAATAGAGCATCTTATTAGATCATCTTACCGTTTATTGGACTTGAAGATTCCTACTTTTTTCTCGTATCTAATTAGTGCAGTTCATTGAACTGCAGAATGGGGCCCAGGATTCGATGGCACAAATGTTCTCTATGTGCTACAATGCTACATAATTATGTTTAGTTGTTTAGCACTATCACCACTCAAAAAGTAACAAACTAGGAAATTTCAATAGATTAAATCATAACTTTCTGTTTGTAAAATTCATAAAATCAATTGCCTAACCTAAATAAAAACTAGACTGTCATAATTCATAAATAATTTTAGGGATGCTGTGTTGCAGAATGAATCATAATTTTAGTTTTACATTAATTAAGTTCACCAATTAATTACATTTTTACGTTTTAATGAAAATTAACAACTTCACATTGCTTCATTATGATTAGATTTAGTAGGAAACTTCCCAGATGCAAAATTCACAAGAGGAAACAACAAAAGTCAAGTACCTCCCAGAGTACTTAAACATTTATAAAATTTATCTCAAACTTCTCCTAAGGTAAAGTACTATTAAAAAAGCTTTTTTACTGAGAAGTAGGTAGTAGGTAGCGACGAACTAAAAGTTTCGAATAAATCTTTCCTTAGTTTAATGAATATTCAAACAACATCAATAAAAAATTCTGTGCACTGTAAAGTACTCGTACAACCCCCTAGGAACTCGAGTCTGATAAAGTCTGATTTGCAAACTAAATTATGAGTACTTTGATAAAAAGCTTTATTATTTTATTTTTTTATTACTTTTCAAAACATTACAGTTGGTTAAATTACAGCTTTCGCCCAAAGGCCAGCATGTTTCAGTTAACAATTAATTGAAATAAAGTTAAAGGTTAATTTGTAACCTTTTCACCAAAACATCACACAAGGTTACAAAAAAACGTCCGCCACAAGCTTTGAAATGCCGGCAATCTAGGAGTGTTCCTTGTTCCTGATCTGTATGCTTTTTTCACCCTTGAATTCCACGAAATCCGGTGGTTGGGTGGAAGAGCTCCTTTAGGAGAATCTAAGTGGAGGTTTGATAGAGGGAACTGTAACTGCTAACGTCTTATCGTCCAGAAATCGAAGAGAGAAGAAACACAGGATAGCAGAAAGCCAGCCGTTCCGAGAACGAACTTTATCCGTTCAGACTAAACAATTTAAATAGGTTCGAGTACAAAAACGAGAAAAAAAATGGAAACTGACGTGATACTATAATACTACGCCGCGGATTGTACACTGAAGGAAACTGAAAACCAAATACGAGAGGTCTGTCTAAACCAAATCATGGCTGAATCTAGCTGTATAGCCATGTTCGCTCTATTTGGTAAGTCAAGTTGGTGTACTGGAACAATGAACCTGTTCAGTACCAGATTGGTTCAGGAGTTCGACCTTGCGACGTGAATTACCGTCAAGGAAAAACCGATTAATGGGAACTAATTTTAACCGACAGAGGTAGACCCCGAAAGCGAAGTGAAGGAGGACAAGATCGGAGAATGCCAGTCGTTCCAAGAACGAACCTTATCTGTTTAGGAAAGTCCACCCCTAAAGAATTCAGCTAAAAGTTGCCGCGCCGGTTGGGACTTCCCTAGGTATCCGCGAATTTTCACTTGATTTTACAATTTACACACATCATGTAATCATGAATAGATCGAATAGCAACACTTTAGATTACATAGATTACACTGCATAGTATGCATACCTACTTGGGCATTTAACATATTAAAACCACCTACATTCCACATTATATTACACATGAGTATTTATGCTGATATCGATGTCATGTTTCATATCTAAATGAGTCATTGATGATGATGTCATCACGGTCTGTCCGTGTCATTACACCGAGCAATAAGTATAAGTACATAATCCCGATCCCCAGAAACCTGATGAATGCAATATTCAGCATAACACACATCCAACAGATGCGAAAATTGGGGGCGTATTTAACTTTGAAACTTCTTCAATATCAACAATATTTCCAATGAAAATAGAGTCGACTGGAAAACCGAGGATAGTACCCTACATGGAAGAAAACAATATGAGCTTTTAGTTAGTATCCAACACGTGCGAAAATTGGGGGCGTATTTAACTTTGAAACTTCTTCAATATCAATAATATTTCCAATGAAAATAGAGTCGACTGAAAACCAAAGATAGTACCTACATAGAAGACAACATGTATACTTTAAACGTACTTACATATTTACGCCAGCCTAATAAGCTTGGAGGGCAGCACGCCTGCCTTGTGAGCGCTTGGTCGCGGGTTCGATTGCCACTCAGGGCGGACTTTATCCAAAACAGGTAAGGTTCGTTCTCGGAACGGTTGGCTTTCTCCTATCCTGTCCTCCATCTCTCTTCGATTTCGGGACGATAAGACCTGTAGAGGTTTGATAAGGGGAACTGGAACTGTGCAACTGAGTCAGAAAAGTCTGTCCTAGTAGTGGAAATGTAAAATGTCCCGATTTTTTACGCTGATGTGTAATTGTGTACCTAGGCTACCTACTTATAGTGTACCTAAATTAATAATTTTTCAGCACATCACAATCCTAATACTAACATGATACAGCATGTGAAGTGTAGGAGTCAATATAAACAATAAGTCGGTAGGTAGATGTTATTCTAAAGATTCTAAACAATCCATTGGGAGAGAGAGAAAGGCGTCTTTGTATTTTAAACAAAAAAGTTCTTTTACCACGCACTCACTGTGCGTGGTAAAAGAACTTTTTTACTGGGTAAGTATTTATTTGATAAGGATAAAATTCGATACCTCGGCTGGGGATGAAACCCACGCCCTCCTGTTTACCAGGCGAGCATCTTGACCGCTACACCACCGAGATAGGTTGTTTAGTTAGTAATCCTTATTGCTATCCAGGGCTTTCAAATTCAGACTTCAAAACATTGTTTTATTCTTTAGATGTGACTTCCGAAAATGGTAGTATACCTACTGTAATGTTCTGTGCTAGGAACAAGCAGCACATATTAAGCAAGTACAACTTGATCTTAACATATTGAACAAAACTTGATGTAAAATGGCTAAAATTTTTGAACATTACACAATCCGATTGAATTCCTTGTTTGTAAGAATAAACAAGTTGGAAAGAAAGCTTGGTATACGAGTAGATATTTGAATACAAGTAAATAAGAAACAACCCATAAACAAGTGCAGAAAATCCTATGACTTCTAAAGAGTGCAGAAAATTCTTCAATATCACTTCCGTGAGGACATGAGACTATTCTCTGGTAGTCAATCACATCACTATCCGATATAATAGACGCTATTCTCAACCTCCTCACAGATTCCATATAGATAGGTACCATATAGTCAATGACGTAATGGCTAGTACCACTATTAGTGCCAAGATATTGAGATAGGAATGGTTAAGGTATTTGAGAGTAGCACAGCACCAGGCTGCATGAGGTTGGAACTCCTTTGGTTTACAATACGGTTAACCCTTGATTGGACAGTGACTGGTATAAGATAGAACAAGGGTGGTTCTAAAAATTAACATTTGGATTTGGCATGCCAGGATTGTGTGAAGATCACCAAAAAATGACCCCCAATAATTTTTCTACACAGGAGGCTTAACCAGAAATCCTGCAAAAGGCCTTGAAAATTTTTCGTCGATATCTATCAAAATTTTATTCAACGAATATTTTCGTTTGGGGACTCTTTTGAGTTTCAAAATTTCGAGGTCCTACTTACTTACTTGGCTTGTTTCTATCTTTGGTAAACTTTCTCATTCAACAGCAAATTTAGTGTATAGCTACCTAGCTACTTACAATAAAGTAAGCCCAAAGTAATCGTAAGTTACATTGCATGATTATGAAAATACCGACGAACTAAGATAAAAATGGAAAAAAACGTTTGAAAAACAACCGGTTCTAAACTCTGATGGTGTTCGGTTGAATGGATTAAACCAGTTTATGCGGTGCAGGGTTAACTCGGTGCATGACCTTGAGGGAACAGATGTGAAAGCAACAGAACAAGCCCCACAGTAGGTACTACAATATCATACTGGAATACACTGTACCACAAGACTACAGTAGAGATACAGTCAATAATGGATAATTTAGAACTCAACAAGCCCCACAGTACTACAATATTATACCAGAGTACAATATTATACCACAGTACTACAATATTATACCAAGCGTACCACAAGACTACAGAGGTAGGTACTACAGTACGATCGAATCAGGATAAACTTAACAATCATAATATAGTATACATAGTGTACTACAGGAGGTAACAGGAGGTACTACAGGAGGGTAGAATACCTAGATGTACACTACAGCAGAGATACAGTCGAACCTGCATTATTGAGAACTCCAGGAATTTAGCATTTTTCTCTCAATTAGAAAGGTCGTATGAGATAGTCTTTAACATTTTTTTTTTTTTCCTAACTGAAAAATAGGACTGCTCAAGTAGGTTTAACTTTCTGATCATCCGGTATAATATAGAAACCACATCTGATGTATTGAAAACCCAGAGTCCGTCCAGAGGGACTTGAAGCAAAACCGATTGTAAATTGTAACCGAAAGAAATGGGAAATGCAAATGGGTACTAAGTAAACTCTGTTTTATGTTCTCACACTGGTACATATCCCCTATTCTACATCCCCGTGTCTACAAGATACTTCTACAGTGGTACAACATCCCCTAAAACTCCCCATCTCTAAAACCATCTAGGTACAGTAGTATATCCTCATATTATCATATGACTGGATTATTTAATAGGTGCTCATAATGTCCTCTTCCTACGCTGGCTAGGTTATTGTATGCTGTGTGTAGATTATGTAGCAGATGTGTGTGCCGTGTACTTGTTCGCATATTTTCACAAGGGGGAGAGATGAATGGAGCGTGTAGGAATTGTCGTTTCCGAAATTTCATTTCCATTTTATACACCTTCATAATATTTTATGTTCGGTTTTGTATACACTTGGGTGCAAAAAATAGGGGAAGGTTGTAATTCCATACCTTTGACCTATGTTAGAACGCTTTTTTACTTTCTATTAAATTACAAATTACCTACTTTTTTCCTCTCAAACCTTTGCAATAGAAAGGAAGAAATATTTAACTTGATTGCTATATGCTATAAGTAAAATTACGTTGGAAATGGTCGATTGATTGTGTTATGAAAGTGTTATGAAATGTTCATCACCTTTCCAAGCCACAACTTTAACACCTACCTACCTAGGAAATTACTTCCTATTCAGAAGTTTTTTCCCCCGTTTACAACAACATATCCAATCGTAAAAATTAACTATCTGCTCCAGATTTTATCAGTAAAAAGAGAGAATTTTTTTTTATTATTATTTTTTACAATAAACATGAAAAATGGGACAAAAAAAAATATCGAAGAGAAATATGAAAAAAATATAGAAACAGAAATATTATTTCGCACAGCACGTGTAGCAAATGCTCTGCGAACTTAAAGTCGATACATACATACAAATGCTTCAGTATATCTCAACCAAAGTTCACATCCACAGATGTTCGTTAGAAATGCTGTACAGGGTATCCAAAAGTTGGGGTACCAACTTAGAGGTGATTTATTGGGTTAAAATAGGACTTTTTTGTTCTATAAACAGGCTTCTGCAACAAATGCTGCCAACTTTAGCCAGTCAGTTGGGCCTAAAGAATAGGATTTTTCTGAGCGTACTATGATTCAGGATATATTCAAAAAAGGCTCTAAATTTTGATTTAAATGCATTTTGTTAAATACGTTAAAAGAACTGCTTTGTCTTATATTGGAACTTGGAACCCATTTACCTACCAAGGTCTTATCGTCACAAAAGTGAAGAGAGAAGAAAGATAGGATAGGAAAAAGCCAGTCATTCCGAGAACGAACCTTATCTGCCCCAGGCGGGAATCGAACCCGCAACCTAGCAGTCCTGGCAACCTTAAGTCAGTGTGACTCGAAATTTTTGCACGTGAGTGTACTTAGTTATAATAGTCATGTATTTATATTCATGTAGGTAGTTTTTGTCATAGGTACTTGAACCTTCATGTAACCTTCCTGGTATCATTATGTTGAGATACTACATAATGGTATGATTACCTATAGAATTTCCGTTCTATGACCTTAATATTGAATCAGATGATCAGAACAGCTTTGCAAAAGAAACTCTAGGGTAATCGTCGGAAAATTATGGGTTCATTTTACTTTTCTGGTCCAGTTTTTAGTGCCAAAAACAAGACGTTTTAAGCAGGAGTGTTCCTTGTTCCTGATCTGTATGCTTTTTTCACCCTTGAATTCCACGAAATCCGGTGGTTGGGTGGAAGAGCTCCTTTAGGAGAATCTAAGTGGAGGTTTGATAGAGGGAACTGTAACTGCTAACGTCTTATCGTCCAGAAATCGAAGAGAGAAGAAACACAGGATAGCAGAAAGCCAGCCGTTCCGAGAACGAACTTTATCCGTTCAGACTAAACAATTTAAAAAGGTTCGAGTACAAAAACGAGAAAAAATAATGGAAACTGACGTGATACTATAATACTACGCCGCGGATTGTACACTGAAGGAAACTGAAAACCAAATACGAGAGGTCTGTCTAAACAATGGAAACTGACGTGATACTATAATACTACGCCGCGGATTGTACACTGAAGGAAACTGAAAACCAAATACGAGAGGTCTGTCTAAACCCAACGAGGTAGGCATTTCCTGATCTTTAAAAGCTGACCCGATTAGAATAATTTCCCATTGAATAGGTTTCCCAATTCCTATACTATACCTACATACTCACATAGTGAAGAAAGCAATTCATATCATAGTGAAGTGCTAAGGAAGGTATGTAGGTGCAATTGGTGCATAGGTAGGTAGGTAACTCGCAAACTATGCAAACACAACTTGCATATTTTCATCTTACATGTGCTAGCAATTTGTTCCATTGAGAGTCAAACTTAGGAGTGTTCCTTGTTCCTGATCTGTATGAAATTCACAAAGATTTACTTTTCACCCTTGAATTTCACGAAATCCGGTGGTTGGGTGGAAGAGCTCCTTAAGGAGAATCTAAGTGGAGGTTTGACAGAGGGAACTGTAATTGCTAAGGTCTTATCGTCCAGAAATCGAAGAGAGAAGGAAGACAGGATGGGAGAAAGTCAGCCGTTCCGAGAACGAACATTATCCGTTCAGACTAAACAATTTAAATAGGTTCGAGTACAAAAACGAGAAAAAAGAATAGAAACTGACGTGATACTATAATACTACGATAGCAAGTGATTTGCATGTGGGGAAATACAATTTTCATACAATTGTACTATAACTTCTAGAGCAGTGTTTCTTAATTAGTTTGGCCCGCGGAACCCTTTTCAAAAGGTGAACATCTTTGCGGAACCCTGAACATCATGGCTGAATCTAGCTGTATAGCCATGTTCGCTCTATTTGGTAAGTCAAGTTGGTGTACTGGAACAATGAACCTGTTCAGTACCAGATTGGTTCAGGAGTTCGACCTTGCGACGTGAATTACCGTTAAGGAAAAATTATAGCCATGTTCGCTCTATTTGGTAAGTCAAGTTGGTGTACTGGAACAATGAACCTGTTCAGTACTAGATTGGTTCAGCAGTTCGACCTTGCGACGTGAATTACCGTTAAGGAAAAACCGATTAATGGGAACTAATTTTAACCGACAGAGGTAAACCAAGGGGGAGAAGAAAGTTATACTGGTTGGGGCATCTTAGAAAATGGTTTGCACAATCCTCAGAACAGTCTGTTATTCAGGGCCGCCCAGGACAGAGAGCAAGTGGAAATCATGATCGCCAGCGTTATTCAGTAGGACACGGCACTACAAGAACAAGAGGTAAAATAGGGCTTTTTCAAGAGGTTTGACAGAGGGAACTGTAACTGCAGAGGCCTTATTGTCCCGAAAGCGAAGTGAAGGAGGACAAGATCGGAGAATGCCAGTCGTTCCAAGAACGAACATTTGGCTAGTGTTTGATATGCAAGCCACAGGGGAGGGAACTGCTCCGAAGTTCAGACCCCTTTCAAAAATCAGGACATAACTAATCCTGTCCCTCCTCTTTTATCTCCTCCTCCCTCCTAAATAATATCGAATTTCATAGGAATTTCACCTCCACTATGACATGAGCTAATAATAATACAGTTTTAAAGGTGAGGACTGGAAAGAGGGGAAGATGAAAAATATAGGAAAGAACAGAGGAAGGTCATCAAGGTCTGTCCGTGTCATTAATGTCATTACACCAAGCAGTAAGTATAAGTGCATAATTATTATCCCGATCCCCAGAAACCTGATGAATGCAATATTCAGCATAACACACATCCAACAGATGCAAAAATTGGGGGCGTATTTAACTTTGGAACTTTTTCAATATCAATAATATTTCCAATGAAAATAGAGCCAACTGGAAAACTGAAGATAGTACCCTACATGGAAGAAAACAACATGAGCTTTTAGTTAGTACTGGAAAACGTACTAATATTTACGCCAGCCTAGTTAGCTTGGAGGTAGCACGTCTGCCTTGTAAGCGGGTGGTGAGGTCGATTCCCGCCCCGGGCGGATTTTATCCTGATAAAAGGTAAGGTTCTTCTTTGAACGGACGAAGACCACAGCAGGGATTCCCTCTATCAAACTTGATAATTTAAAATCTGTTGCACTAATCGAAATGCAAAATGTCCCCATTTTTTTGTGGTCGAGTGTACTTGTACCTAATCAGCACATCACAGTCCCAACATAACATAATAATTATAGCATGTTAAGTGTAGGAGTCAATATAAACAAACACTAGGTAAGTAGGTAGAAGTTATTCTAAACAATCCTGTGGGGAGAGAAAAAGGCGTCTGTGTATTTAAAACAATATTGCGTGGTGGAAGAACTTTTTTTTTTACCAGGTAAGTATTTATTTGATAAGGATAAAATTCGATACCTCGGCTGGGATTGAAACCCACGCCCTCCTGTTTACCAGGCGAGCATCTTGACCACTACACCACCGAGATAGGTTGTTTAGTTAGTAATCCTTATTGCTATCCAGTGCCTTCAAATTCAGACTTCAAAACATTCTTTTCGTTTTCTTTTAAATGTGACTTCCGAAAATGGTAAACCTGAAATGTTCAGTAAGAAACAAGTACATAAAAGCAAGAAATAGATATTAAGCATTACTTAAGTACTTAAGTAAGCATGTACAACTTGGTCTAAAGTCTAAACATATAAAACAAAGTTGATCTAAAATTACTGAAATTCTTGAACATTACACAATCCAATTGATTTCATTGATTGTAGGAGTAAACAAGTTGGAAAGAAAGCTTGGTATTTGAATACATACAGATACCTAAGAAACAACACACTACTCACTCATATACAAGCGCAGAAGATACTATGACTTGTAGAAAGTGCAAAAGAATTCCAAGACTTCTAAAGAGTGCAGAAAATTCTTCAATATCACTTCCGTGAGGACATTGGGGACATGAGACTATTCTCTGGTAGTCAATCACTACATCACTATCCGATATAATAGACACTACACACAACATCACAGATTCCATATAGATATAGTGACATATAGTCAATGACGTAATGGCTAGTACCACTATTAGTGCCAAGATATTGAGATAGGAATGGTTAAGGTATTTGAGAGTAGCACAGCACCAGGCTGCATGAGGTTGGAACTCCTTTGGTTTACAATACAGTTAACCCTTGATTGGACAGTGACTGGTATAAGATAGAGTGATAGAACCTGGGTGGTTCTAAAAAATTGATTTGCTTTAGGGGCTAACCAGAAAACTCCGGAAAAGGTCTTGAAATTTTCGTCAGAGTTATAATTTCGTAAAAAAAAAAAAAAAAAAAAAAAAAAAAAAAAAAACCCCTTTTTGTTTTTTTTGTTTTTTTAGGCATGCCAGGATTGTGTGAAGATCAACAAAAAATGACCCCCAATAAATTTTCTACACAGGAGGCTTAACCAGAAACCCTGCAAAAGGCCTGAAAATTTTTCGTCGATATCTATCAAAATTTTATTCAACGAATATTTTCGTTAGGGACTCTTTTGAGTTTCAAAATTTCGAGGTTCTATTTACTTACTCGACTTGTTCCTATCTTTGGTAAACTTTCTCATTCAGCAGCAAATTTAGTGTAGCTACCTAGCTACTTACAATAAGGTAAGCCCATAAGTAATCGTAAGTTACTAATTTGGTCTTTCACAATGTTTTTGTAATATTGCATGATGAGTATGAAAATACCCACGAACTAAGATAAAAGGGGGGGGAAAAACGTTTGAAAAACAACCGGTTCTAAACTCTGATGGTGTTCGGTTGAATGGATTAAACCAGTTTATGCGGTGCAGGGTTAACTCGGTGCATGACCTTGAGGGAACAGATGTGAAAGCAACAGAACAAGCCCCACAGTAGGTACTACAATATCATACTGGAATACACTGTACCACAAGACTACAGTAGAGATACAGTCAATAATGGATAATTTAGAACTCAACAAGCCCCACAGTACTACAATATTATACCAGAGTACAATATTATACCACAGTACTACAATATTATACCAAGCGTACCACAAGACTACAGAGGTAGGTACTACAGTACAATCGAATCAGGATAAACTTAACAATCATAATAGAGTATACATAGTGTACTACAGGAGGTACTTACTACAGGAGGGTAGAATACCTAGATGTACACTACAGCAGAGATACAGTCGAACTTGCATTATTGAGAATTCCAAGAACCCAGCATTTTTCTCTCAAATTAGAAAGGTCGTATGAGATAGTCTTCAACATTTTTTTTTTTTTTCTAACTGAAAAATAGGACTACTTAAGTAGGTTTAACTTTCTGATCATCCGGTATAATATAGAAACCACATCTGCATCGAAAACCCAGAGTCCGTCCGGAACTCCGGAGGGACTTGAAGCAAAACCGAGTGTAACAGAAAGAAATGGGTACTAAACAGTGTTTTATATTCTCACACTGGTACAATATCCCCTATTCTACATCCCCGTGTCTACAAGATATTTCTACAGTGGTACAACATCCCCTAAAACTCCCCATCTCTAAAACCATCTAGGTAAGTAGAGTAGTAGGTATATCCTCATATCATCCTATGACTGGATTGTTTAATAGGTGCTCATAATGTCCTCTTCCTACGCTGGCTGGGTTATTGTATGCTGTGTGTAGATTATGTAGCAGATGTGTGTGCCGTGTACTTGTTCGCATATTTTCACAAGGGGGAGAGATGAATGGAGCGTAGGAATTGTCGTTTCCGAAATTCCATTTCCATTTTATACACCTTCATAATATTTTATGTTCGGTTTTGTATACACTTGGGTGCAAAAAATAGGGGAAGGTTGTAATTCCATTTTGTCTTAAGAGGTTTGATAGAGGGAACTCTACCTGCCAAGGTCTTATCGTCACAAAAGTGAAGAGAGAAGGAAGATAGGATAGGAAAAAGCCACAGTCATTCCGAGAACGAACCTTATCTGCCCCAGGCGGGAATCAAACCCGCAACCTAGCAGTCCTGGCAACCTTAAGTCAGTGTGACTCGAAATTTTTGCACGTGAGTGTACTTAGTTATTATAGTCATGTATTTATATTCATGTAGGTAGTTTTTGTCATATCTTTCACATGATATTTCATAAACATACCCACGCCCCAAGAAAAAGAGGAAAAGACGTTTGATATGCAACCGGTTGTAAACTCTGATGGTGTATTATAGGTATTCGCTTGAATGGATTAAACCGGTTTATGTGGTGCAGGGTTAACTCGGTGCATGACCTTGAGGGAACAGATGTGAAAGCAACAGGACAAGCCCCACAGTACTACAATATCATACTGGAGTACACTGTACCACAAGACTATAGAGCTACAGTGTACCACACAAAACTACAGAGGTACAGTAGATACTACAGTAGAGAGATGAAGTCCAATCAAGATATTTAAGAATTTAACAATCATTACAGAGAATACCAGATGTACTACAGTAGGGGTAGAGAGATACTGTAGAACTTGGATAAATTGAGAACTCAAATACATAATCACAATAGAACACCTAGTTTACTTACAAGTAGCAGAGATACAGTCGATGTTGGATTATTAAGAACTCCAGGAACCGACTTCTCAATTAGAAAGGTTTGTTTTGCTTTTTTCTGACTGAAAAAAATGGGACTACTTCCAACTTTGTGGTCATCCAGTATAATATAGAAACCACATCTGCATCGAAAACCCAGAGTCCATCCAGAGGGACTTGAAGCAAAACCGAGTGTAACAGAAAGAAATGGGTACTAAACTCTGTTTTATGTTCTCACACTGGTACATATCCCCTATTCTACATCCCCGTGTCTACAAGATACTTCAACTGTGGTACAACATCCCCTAAAACTCCCCATCTCTAAAACCATCTAGGTACAGTAGTATGTATATCCTCATATCATCCTATGACTGGATTATTCAATAGGTAGGTGCTCATAATGTCCTCTTCCTACGCTAGGTTATTGTATGCTGTGTGTAGATTATGTAGCAGATGTGTGTGCCGTGTACTTGTTCGCATATTTTCACAAGGGGGAGAGATGAATGGAGCGTAGGAATTGTCGTTTCCGAAATTCCATTTCCATTTTATACACCTTCATAATATTTTATGTTCGGTTTTGTATACACTTGGGTGCAAAAAATAGGGGAAATGCGCTGCGAACTTTAAGTCGATACATACATACATATCACACATGGCCGTGATGCTTAGCGTGTAATCAAATAAATAAATAAATACATACATATATGCTTCAGTATATCTCAACCAAAGTTCACATCCACAGATGTTCGTTAGAAATGCTATACAGGGTATCCAAAAGTTGGGGTACCAACTTAGAGGTGATTTATTCGGTTAAAATAGGACTTTTTTGTTCTATAAACAGGGTTCTGCAACAAAAAATGCTGCCAACTTCAGCCAGTCAGTTGGGCCTAAAGAATAGGATTTTTCTGAGCGTACTATGATTCAGGATATGCAAAAAAGGCTCTAAATTTTGATTTAAATGCATTTTGTTAAATACGTTAAAAGAACTGCTTTGTCTTATATTGGAACTTGGAACCCATAAAAAGAGGAGGAGATGGTTCGATTCCAAATAAAAAAAAAAAGCTATTATTTTTTTATAGCGAAGCTCGGGGCAAACAGCTAGTACCTATGTATGTACTTAATATACCTAATAATGTAAGTACTCGCTTATAATTTATGTTTCTTTGTAATAAAAGGCACTTAAGACATGAATTCAACTTGAAAATCTCTTCTCTCCTTACAGTCCTTTCCTACTCAAGCAAAAGAACACTAGTAGGTACTTCTTATACAAGATACAACACTACAAGTGCAGTACAAGTACTCACTACAACGTAAGGTGTGTTGTAAAGTACTCACTATACAACATAAGATGTGTTGTAAAGTCTTGTTCAATGAACACATTAAGTGACAATAGTACAAGAAAGTAAAATAAACGTCTAAAGCTACACAAATATGTATGTTAAAATTTAAGTTTGATAAGAACAAACTCTTAACTTTGCTTTTAGAACTATAATAATTAGAAGACTGATACAAAATGAGAGCAAATTTATTTGTGGATTCAAAATCAAATCCCAATGGAGAATGAATCTTCGAATGGTGAAATCAG
The DNA here is from genome assembly GCF_000475195.1 of Diaphorina citri. Taxonomy (NCBI): domain Eukaryota; kingdom Metazoa; phylum Arthropoda; class Insecta; order Hemiptera; family Psyllidae; genus Diaphorina; species Diaphorina citri. The sequence goes on from NW_007379413.1 coordinate 16,222, forward strand.
ACTGGCTGAAGTATCAAACCAGTACGAAAATATTACAAGAATATGGTAAGTGGGTATGTTTTGTGCGAAAAATCGGCAGAACTTGGCTAGTAGACATCATTTTTTGAAGATAGCTCGAAATCAGCCACCTTGAACTCACCTTAGCTCCCTTGAGAGAAATAAAGGCTATACCTAAACCCAACGAGGTAGGCATTTCCTGATCTTTAAAAGCTGACCCGATTAGAATAATTTCCCAAATAGGTTTCCCAATTCCTATACTATACCTACATACTCACATAGTGAAGAAAGCAATTAATATCATAGTGAAGTGCTTAGGTAGGTATGTAGGTGCATAGGTAGGTAACTCGCAAACTATGCAAACACAACTTGCATATTTTCATCTAAGGGGGAGAAGAAAGATATACTGGTTGGGGCATCTTAGAAAATGGTTTGCACAATCCTCAGAACAGTTATTCAGGGCCGCCCAGGACAGAAAGCAAGAAGTCAAGCAAGTGGAAATCATGATCGCCAGCGTTATTCAGTACAGTACCTAGGACACGGCACTACAAGAAGAAGAGGTATAATAGGGCCTTTTCAAGAGGTTTGACAGAGGGAACTGTAACTGCAGAGGCCTTATCTGTTTAGGAAAGTCCACCCCTAAAGAATTCAGCTAAAAATCGCCGCGCCGGTTGGGACTTCCCTAGGTATCCGCGAATTTTCACTTGATTTTACAATTTACACACATCATGTAATCATGAATAGATCGAATAGCAACACTTTAGATTACATAGATTACACTGCATAGTATGCATACCTACTTGGGCATTTAACATATTAAAACCACCTACATTCCACATTATATTACACATGAGTATTTATGCTGATATCGATGTCATGTTTCATATCTAAATGAGTCATTGATGATGATGATGATGATGATGATGATGATGATGATGATGATGATGATGATGATGATGATGATGATGATGATGATATTGATGTCATCAAGGCCTGTCCGTGTCATTAATGTCATTACACCAAGCAATAAGTATAAGTACATAATTATAATCCCGATCCCCAGAAACCTGATGAATGCAATATTCAGCATAACACACATCCAACAGATGCGAAAATTGGGGGCGTATTTAACTTTGAAACTTCTTCAATATCAACAATATTTCCAATGAAAATAGAGTCGACTGGAAAACCGAGGATAGTACCCTACATGGAAGAAAACAATATGAGCTTTTAGTTAGTACTGGAAAACGTACTAATATTTACGCCAGCCTAGTTAGCTTGGAGGTAGTACGTCTGCCTTGTAAGCGGGTGGCGAGGTCGATTCCCGCCCCGGGCGGATTTTATCCTGATAAAAGGTAAGGTTCTTCTTTGAACGGACGAAGACCACAGCAGGGATTCCCTCTATCAAACTTGAAACTTTAAGATCTGTTGCAGTAATCGAAATGCAAAATGTCCCCATTTTTTGTGGTCGAGTGTACTTGTACCTAATCAGCACATCACAGTCCCAATAACCCAACATAACATAATAATTATAGCATGTTAAGTGTAGGAGTCAATATAAACAATCACTAGATTCACTAGGTAGGTAGAAGTTATTCTAAACAATCCTGTGGGGAGAGAAAAAGGCGTCTTTGTATTTTAAACAATAGTGCGTGGTGGAAGAACTTTTTTACTGGGTAAGTATTTATTTGATAAGGATATTCGATATTTGATAAGGATAAAATTCGATACCTCGGCTGGGGATGAAACCCACGCCCTCCTGTTTACCAGGCGAGCATCTTGACCGCTACACCGGGAAAATGATGGAAGTTTTAAATTACCTCTACTCTGAGCACGGTCTTACTTAGAGGAAGAGTTTTTCATCCCGAAATTAAGAGAGAATGAGGACAGGATAGGAGAAAGCCAGCCTTTCCGAGAGCGAACCTTATCTCTTTAGGAAAAAGTTCGCCCCGCGCGGGAATTGAACCCGTGACTTAGCTCTTACAAGGAAGACGCACCCTCCAAGCTAACTTGGCTGGTCCCTACCAAAGTTAACAAAGTACAGAAAAGTTTAACCATCACCCAGGTATTAACCAATCAGATTCAAGTGTTTACCTTTAGCTTTCCACTTCGACTGTGCCGATAACTGGCACTCCGCTTGAAATTGGACGGTTGAATATGTGACGCCGTGGTTCCCATGGTAACGGCTTTCTTTAATTGAGCTTTGAGTAAACAATAACAATTAGAACACTAGTTTTGAACACTTGAGGAATTGGAAAATTGCTTCATTTAAAAAGAAAATCACACTAATCACACCCCATCAGGGTAAGAAACTCTAGAAAAACACTTTGTATTATTACGTAGAATTTTACAATTTTATAATCACAATAATAACGCGTGTATATTTTGCAGCTAGGTCACAACAATAGAAGATAGTTGCCTAGGTCTTATCAATCAAACCCTATCTTATCAAAGCAAGGTAATAAGTACGACGTTAACGTTAAGTAGAAAATAATAAATTGAGTATTTAACGGACTTTGTTAAGGATAAAATTAAAAATCAGAACGTTTTAAAAAGAATCATGGTTAAGTTTGAAAATAAAATCGGATTTGCAAATAAAAAGTTGTTTTGTAAATAAAAAGTTGAAATGAAATCAGGAATGGAAGTGGCAAATTATAAGACGATTAAAAAAAATAAGAAGGAAGGATGAGTTACAAGTTACAGTTTTAAGTACAATTTTAATTCTTCAAGACAAAAAAAAATCCAAGTAAAAAACTTTGAACTTTGTATTTTTCTTTCAAAAAGCATAAAAAAATAAAACTTCCAGAATTTTTTTTGAACCGCAAGTTGTAGGCTGAGAAATGGTTGTTGAAAACTAACAACTATTTTCACTCTGAAACAAATGAAAAACAAAAAAGTGCAAAAATGAGAATAAGAAATAGAAAGCAAATAAATAAAATTAAATCAAAAATAAGAAAATCAAACTGAAAAGAGAAAAAAATAAATAAAAAGTAATACCTACTCAACAAAAATTAACAATAAAATAACGGGCAAAAAATGCAAAAGAAGGAATGAGATTTTGGCTCTTGAGATGACAATATCAGCCTGAGAGCTTACATAAGTACCTACCACCTCTATTTTTCTTCCCCATTTCCCCAAAACAAACAAAACATTCGTCCAGAGTGCCAGACTCAACTTTCATTTCTACCCAAAGGTACACAAACTAGGTACAAATTCCCTAACCCAATCTCCTCCAAAATCTCCAGGGAATCAAATTATAGCCTAAACTAAGATCCAATGTCCTATCTCTCCTCTTCAATATCTCATGTGACCCAGACGTGTTACCCGTGTATCTTTATTCTTTTTCTTTTCTATTATTTTTCCTTGGAACCCCTTTCTTTCTTTCCTTCCAATTTTCACGATTTCGGACACCATACCTTACTTTCTATTAGTTTTCTTTGGAAACTCTTTCATACTTTCCAATTTTCGACAGCACACCTATCTCAAACATGGTACTCGTGTATCTTTTTCAAAGCAATTCAATTGTGCCGGTGAAGCAGTAAGAAAACCATTTGGAAATTAAATTTCGCCTGAAAATAAAGATCCGACGTTTTTCCTTGAAGTATAGTCGCTAAGAAAAAAGTAAAGTCCTGTGATAACGAGCAAGAGCTCTTGACCTATGTTAGAACACTTTTTTTACTTTCTATTAAATTACAAATTACCTACATTTTTCCTCTCAAACCTTTGCAATAGAAAGGAAGAAATATTTAACTTGATTGCGACTTAGCTCTTACAAGGAAGACGCACCCTCCAAGCTAACTTGGCTGGCGCCTACCAAAAGTTAACAAAGTACAGAAAAGTTTAACAATCACCCAGGTATTAACCAATCAGATTCAAGTGTTTACCTTTAGCTTTCCACTTCGACTGTGCCGATAACTGGCACTCCGCTTGAAATTGGACGGTTGAATATGTGACGCCGTGGTTCCCATGGTAACGGCTTTCTTTAATTGAGCTTTGAGTAAACAACAACACTTAAAAACACTAGTGAACACTTGAGGAATTGGAAAATTGCTTCATTTAAAAAGAAAATCACACTAATCACACCCCATCAGGGTAAGAAACTCTGGAAAAACACTTTGTATTATTACGTAGAATTTTACAATTTTATAATCACAATAATAAATAACGCGTGTATATTTTGCAGCTAGGTCACAACAATAGAAGATAGTTGTCTAGGTCTTATCAATCAAACCCTATCTTATCAAAGCAAGGTACAACGTTAACGTTAAGTAGAAAATAATAAATTGAGTATTTAACGGACTTTGTTAAGGACAAAATTAAAAAATCAGAACGTTTTAAAAAAAAATCATGGTTAAGTTTGAAAATAAAATCCGATTTGCAAATAAAAAGTTGTTTTGTAAATAAAAAGTTGAAATGAAATCAGGAATGGAAGTGGCAAATTATAAGACGATTAAAAAAATTAAGAAGGAAGGATGAGTTACAAGTTACAGTTTTAAGTACAATTTTAATTCTTCAAGACAAAAAAAAAAATAATCCAAGTAAAAAACTTTGAACTTTGTATTTTTCTTTCAAAAAGCATAAAAAATAAAACTTCCAGAATTTTTTTTTGAACCGCAAGTTGTAGGCTGAGAAATGGTTGTTGAAAACTAACAACTATTTTCACTCTGAAACAAACAAAAAACAAAAGAGTGCAAAAATGAGAATAAGAAATAGAAAGCAAATAAATAAAATTAAATCAAAAATAAGAAAATCAAACTGAAAAGAGAAAAAAATAAATAATGACAGAGTGACAGACGACACCGAAGCGAATACAATAGTCCGTCCCTTATACCTTTTTTATTAGTATTGTAAAAGTAATACCTACTCAACAAAAATGAATAATAAAATAACGGGCAAAAAATGCAAAAGAAGGAATGAGATTTTGGCTCTTGAGATGACAACATCAGCCTGAGAGCTTACAAAAGTACCTACCACCTCTATTTTTCTTCCCCATTTCCCCAAAACATACAAAACATTCGTCCAGAGTGCCAGACTCAACTTCCATTTCTACCCGAAGGTACACAAACTAGGTACAAATTTCCTAACCCAATCTCCTCCAAAATCTCCAAGGAATCAAATTATAGCCTAAACTAAGTTAGATCCAATGTCCTATCTCTCCTCTTCAATATCTCATGTGACCCAGACGTGTTGCCCGTGTATCTTTTTTTTTTTTTTTTTTTTGTTTTTGGCCCTTTTGGGACCCCGGAAAAAAAAAAATACAAAAAATATTTTTTTTTTTTTATTTCGATTTTGGCCATCTAAGGACCGCGGAAAACAAGAATACACAAAATATACAAATTCTAATTAACTAACTATAACTAACTGACTACAAATTTTAAATTACGTCTTCTTTTTGTCTTTCCAATATTTCTTCATCCTCTCACTGTGTTCTTTCTTCCTTTCATCTGTCCAGGCTTGAAGTTTAGTCGCTAAGAAAAAAGTAAAGTCCTGTGATAACGAGCAAGAGCCTTTGACCTATGTTAGAACACTTTTTTACTTTCTATTAAATTACAAATTACCTACATTTTTCCTCTCAAACCTTTGCAATAGAAAGGAAGAAATATTTAACTTGATTGCTATATGCTATAAAATTACGTTGGAAATGGTCGATTGATTGTGTTATGAAAGTGTATAAAATGTTCATCACCTTTCCAAGCCACAACTTTAACACCTACCTACCTAGGAAATTACTTCCTATTCAGAAGTTTTTTCCCCGTTTACAATTCATCACCTTTCCAAGCCACAACTTTAACACCTACCTACCTAGGAAATTACTTCCTATTCAGAAGTTTTTCCCCCGTTTACAACAACATATCCAGTCGTAAAAATTAACTATCTGCTCCAGATTTTATCAGTAAAAAGAGAGATTTTTTTATTTTTTTTACAATAAAAATGAAACATGGGGCAAAAAAAATATCGAAGAGAAATATGGAAAAAAATATAGAAACAGAAATATTATTTCGCACAGCACGTGTAGCAAATACGCTGCGAACTTTAAGTCGATACATACATTACATACATATGCTTCAGTATATCTCAACCAAAGTTCACATCCACAGATGTTCGTTAGAAATGCTATACAGGGTATCCAAAAGTTGGGGTACCAACTTAGAGGTGATTTATTGGGTTAAAATGGGACTTTTTTGTTCTATAAACAGGGTTCTGCAACAAATGCTGCCAACTTCAGCCAGTCAGTTGGGCCTAAAGAATAGGATTTTTCTGAGCGTACCTTGATTCAGGGTATACAAAAAAAGGCTCTAAATTTTGATTTAAATGCATTTTGTTAAATACGTTAAAAGAACTGCTTTGTCTTATATTGGAACTTGGAACCCATGTAACTCAAATTGAGAGCATTCGTGGGCCCTATCCATAGACATAGGAGAAAATTCTCATTTTAACAAGATGAATCGCCTCTTTAGGTACGGCGCATTGATTTTTGGACACCCTCTATATATTCTTATGTGATCTATCTTCAGTTTTATCTCTATGAACTTTATATCTCTACAAACTGTATATATATGTTTCATATAAGCTCAGTATATATTCTTATGTGATCTATCTTCAGTTTTATCTCTATGAACTTTATATTTCTATAAAAACTATATGTTTCATATAAGCTCACTGTTTCTTCTAGCTCATAGCAGGATAACAATATAATCCCATAATCAGATAAGCCGCTCCCGGAAAAAGCTCTCTTGGAGCTTTTTAATGTCACTTCAAGTTGGAGATGCTGCTGTAATATTTTCATTGAAATCCTATTTCAAGCTCATAGCAGGATAACAATATAATCCCATACTGATAAGACGCTCCCGGAAAAAGCTCTCTTGGAGCTTTTTAATGTCACTTCAAGTTGGAGATGCTGCTGTAATATTTTCATTGAAATCCTATTTCAGCTCGCGTATAATCTTCGGCGATAAAGTTCATGTTTGTTTAAAAGCTTCGTGGTTTGAGAACATCTTCAACTTCCTCGCTGGTTGGCAACTGGGAGAGGTTGATAAACAAACAAATATTGCCCGACAATTCTGTTGAGAAATGTACATACATATTCCTAGCTTCCTAGTAGTCAAGAAAGTTTGACCGCGCTACTAGAGATATTCGTAATAACCTAACCCAACCTAACCCATTTTTTGAGGCTCTTTGCCCTTACACCTAACCTTCAGAGTAGGCTTTTTTGTACGAGTATAGTGTAGGTATGACGTTAAGCTGGTATGTTCCTAGTAACGGGTAAAGTACTGCAACTTGCAATAATTGCACCCTCTAATTCCACTAATCTGAGCACGAGAAACATTGCTCAATAGTACGTAATATTAGCGCGCTCAGCATTATTACCACCAACATTTGTGTTCGAATACTCCAATAGCACCAACACGTTAACAAAAACGTGGATAATATTGCCCGACAATTCTGTTGAAAAATGTACATACATATTCCTAGCTTCCTTAGTAGATTCGTAATAGCCTAACCCAATCTAACCCATTTTTTGGGGCTCTTTGCCCTTACACCTAACCCTCAGAGTAGGCTTTTTTTGTACGAGTATAGTGTAGGTATGACGTTAAGCTGGTATGTTCCTAACGGGTAACGTACTGCAAATTGCAATAATTGCACCCTCTAATGCCACTAATCTGAGCACGAGAAACATAGCTCAATGGTACGTAATATTAGCGCGCTCAGCATTATTACCACCAACATTTGTGTTCGAATACTCCAATAGCACCAACACGTTAACAAAAACGTGGCCTATTCCCACACCAAATTCAACCTACCTCAACTTTCCCCACAAGGTCCTTGAAGAAAACCGTACAAGGAACCAATATTTGTAACAATCTAACTCATTCTGAGCATAATTCCCATTGAAAAATTACATCCGCCAAGGAATAAATTATTCGTGCATTAAAGCAATCGTATGTTAAAATGGTAAGAATAATATTCGTATATTGATATACTCGTATATGTTCAAATAGTAACCTCTAGATTTCCACGTTGCCGCGTTGTTGGGAAAAAGAAAATCGCTGGGAAATCTCCAAAGCCACTAGCATAATTCCCATTGAAAAATTACATCCGCCAAGGAATAAATTATTCGTGCATTAAAGCAATCGTATGTTAAAATGGTAAGAATAATATTCGTATATGTTCAAATAGTAACCTCTAGATTTCCACGTTGCCGCGTTGTTGGGAAAAAGAAAATCGCTGGGAAATCTCCAAAGCCACTTGGCAACAAAGCACTAGCAAATCATGGGTAAATATGTGTGGTGCTTTAAGTTTTCATTCTCACGATATAAATTTTTATTCCCCCTCTGCGAAGGTGTTTATTGGCGAAAAACTGTCGTCCAGAATCGATATTTGCTTCTTGTATTCTCCAAGAGTGTGGGAGACCTGGAGTTCAACTTTCACCGAATGCGGCATAGGAAAGCGTATAGGTAGCGGCTTTCTAATTAGATAGTCTGATTTATTTTTACACGCACGCCAAGTTTGATTTCTCGTAATTATAGCCTTCTCGCTTCTTATTCGCGCACTTTTCTTGCTTCTCCTACCTATATTTATGAAATGGTAAACTGTCTTACGTCCCCTACCTTTAATTAATATGATAAATTTATTTATATCCTTTTACTTCTGTTCCCTTCCTTCGAGTTTTCTCTTCTCTCGTTCAACTTTCACCGAATGCGGCATAGGAAAGCGTATAGGTAGCGGCTTTCTAATTAGATAGTCTGATATATTTTTACACGCACGCCAAGTTTGATTTCTCGTAATTATAGCCTTCTCGCTTTTTATTCGCGCACTTTTCTTGCTTCTCCTACCTTTAATTATTATGATAAATTTATTTAATATCCTTTTACTTCTGTTCCCTTCCTTCGAGTTTTCTCTTCTCTCTATCTCTAGAGAATCGGATAAATGGGGGTCAAGAAAAGATTGAATTAACCACCGACGCAACGTTGCGCTTTTCATCCAATTTCTCACACTGAAATTAATTTTCAACCTTCCTGATGTCCAATGGAGCGCAAAGTGTGAGCCAAAACTCCCGCAGGAATTGTAATGCAGATAAATGGGGGTCGAGAAAAGATTGAATTAACCACCGACGCAACGTTGGACTTTTCATCCAATTTTCTCACACTGAAATTAATTTTCAACCTTCCTGATGTCTGATGGAGCGCAAAGTGTGAGCCAAAACTCCCGCAGGAATTGTAATGCACAATCTTCATTTGTAAGACTGTGAAGAGAAATCACTTCAATAAAATCCAAAAGAAAATGTCACTTAAATTTACACCATGATAAAAAAAAACTATGAAAATAATTCACAAGATTTACGAAGAAGATACGACGGAAACAAAAGGGGTTTAAAACAATAAAACCACTTTTCACAGCAAAAAAAACTTGTCGCAATATTGCATCATATTTTTCACCTCACAGAAAACACCAAGGAAAACGGAAGCATAAATAAAACACCTCACAAAAAGGTTATCACACCAAACTGAACACACAAAAAAAGGTCATCGTAACTTTTTCGAGCACATTTTAAACAATGAAGCCCAAAAGCTCCTGGTCTTCCAATAACTTTACAGTTTACAAGGTTGTTTCAATAAATGAGAGACATGAAATCGACGTACTTTGGGTGTCAATACTGTCAATTATGCAGTAAGAATCTAACCACAGTTTGGACTGGGAGGTAAACTGGGCGTCATTCATATAGCGTCTGGCTACTCTCTAATACCTGGGGAAAAGCTTGAGCATCCAGTGTGATAATATTCACAAATTAACACTAACATTAGTAGCATATTACACGTTAAGATAGTCACAACCAGCTTAACGTCCAGCTTAATCTATCCCTTGGGTGTCCTATAGACGATCAAGTTTGTTTAAGACGTTTGACAGAGGGGACTGTTCCCTTGCTAAAGAAATAGCAAAGGCTGAGTGCGAAGGGCCATAGGAGAAAGCTAGCCGTACCGAGAACGAACCTTATCTATTCAACGAACCTTATCTATTCAATTATAAAATCCGCCCCAGGGGGGAATCAAACTCGCGAGCTAACGCTTATGAGGCAGACGAGCTATACCCTCCAAGTTAACTAGGCTGGTGACGATCAAGCTTGCATCTTCGAACGTTGGAAATCTTTCTTCCTATTCCGATAGGTGGCATGCAATAAGCTCAATCGTCTGTGGCCGCCTTTACACATATTACGTTCATGTAAGATCTCTGTCCTAGCACTCCAAGATGTTACCATTGTGATTCTAGACAATCTAAACATACCTACTAGACTTCTATACAATCTAACCACACATGAAAGACTAAACAAATCTGGCTCGAACATTCAAGGTTCTCGTGTTTTAATGATCTCGTTAGGTTTTTTTACTCATCAATTGGTACACTGTTGAGAAACCGATTTCGAACACAACGGAGTTGTACGCACACAAAGTGCTTTTACATATGACAAAAGGTTTTATGGCTTGACGTGGCAGGGTTTTAACTGAAGTAGCAGGGTTCTACAGAAGTGGCAGGGTTCTACTGAAATGGCAGGGTTCTACAGAAGTGTCATCAGGATTTTTAGAAGTGACAGGGTTCTACTGAAGTGGCAGGGTTTTACAGAAGTGACAGGGTTCTAACTGAAGTGGCAGGATTATACAGAAGTGGCGGGGTTCTCCAGGAGTGATACTCGAGTTACGAGTCGCAACTGTCTTCTTCCTCTCTATGTAAAAGGCATTTAAACTGATACTCCAACTAGCAAGATGCCACACACACAGAGTGTTGAACACTGAGAGAAGTTACGACCGCGACTGAATCAAGCAACATGAAGTACATACTCGTACCATCCACAACACAAATGAAGTACGAGAAGAAAAACATCAGGTAGAAAATTTAGCGACGAAAGAAAAAGAAAATTCCGGAAATCTTGTACTGTTAAAATATCATTATTATAATAAGAGGGAATTAAAAAATATTCAGAGGGGCTTCCCTTGATGGTTCATGACTTTTCATTTTGTTTTAAGAAGTTTGATAGAGGGAACTCTGACTGCTAAGGTCTTATTGTCCCAAAAGCGAAGAGAGAAAGAAGACAGGATAGGAGAAAGCCAGCCGTTCCGAGAACGAACCTTATCTGCCCCAGGCGGGAATCGAACCCGCAACCTAGCAGTCCTGGCAACCTCAAGTCAGTGTGACTCGAAATTTTTGCACGTGAGTGTACTTAGTTATTATAGTCATGTATTTATATTCATGTAGGTAGTTTTTGTCATAGGTACTTGAACCTTCATGGTAACCTTCCTGGTATCATTATGTTGAGATACTACATAATGATATGGTTATAGAATTTCCGTTCTATGACCTTAATATTGAATCAGATGATCAGAACAGCTTTGCAACAGAAACTCTAGGGTAATCGTCGGAAAATTATGGGTTCATTTTACTTTTCTGGTCCAGTTTTTAGTGCCAAAAACAAGACGTTTTAAGCTCCCTAGTTCAAGAGATTTGTTGATAGGAAAAACTGTAACAACGGAGGTCTTATGGTTCAGAAATCGAAAAGAGGAGGAGATGGTTCGATTCCAAAAAAAAACCCTATTTTTTTTTATAGCGAAGCCCGGGGCAAACAGCTAGTACCTATGTATGTACTTAATATAATAATGTAAGTACTCGCTTATAATTTATGTTTTTTTGTAATAAAAGGCATCACTTAAGATATGAATTCAACTTGAAAATCTCTTCTCTTCTTACACTCCTTTCCTACTCAAGTAAAAGAACACTAGTAGGTACTTCTTATCTACAAGTGCAGTACAAGTACTCACTACAACGTAAGGTGTGTTGTAAAGTACTCGCTATACAACGTAAGATGTGTTGTAAAGTCTTGTTCAATGAACACATTAAGTGACAATAGTACAAGAAAGTAAAATAAACGTCTAAAGCTACACAAATAACTACAAGTGCAGTACAAGTACTCACTACAACGTAAGGTGTGTTGTAAAGTACTCACTATACAACATAAGATGTGTTGTAAAGTCTTGTTCAATGAACACATTAAGTGACAATAGTACAAGAAAGTAAAATAAACGTCTAAAGCTACACAAATATGTATGTTAAAATTTAAGTTTGATAAGAACAAACTCTTAACTTTGCTTTTAGAACTATAATATATATTCTTATGTGATCTATCTTCAGTTTTATCTCTATGAACTTTATATCTCTACAAACTGTATATATATGTTTCATATAAGCTCACTGTTTCTTCTGGCTCATAGCAGGATAACAATATAATACCATAATCTGATAAGACGCTCCCGGAAAAAGCTCTCTTGGAGCTTTTTAATGTCACTTTAAGTTGGAGATGCTGCTGTAATATTTTCATTGAAATCCTATTTCAGCTCGCGTATAATCTTCGGCGATAAAGTTCATGTTTGTTTAAACAGAACTACTTATAATAATTAGAAGACAAATCTGATACAAAATGAGAGCAAATTTATTTGTGGATTCAAAATCAAATCCCAATGGAGAATGAATCTTTTTGTTTAAAAGCTTCGTGGTTTGAGAACATCTTCAACTTCCTCGCTGGTTGGCAACTGGGAGAGGTTGATAAACAAATAAATATTGCCCGACAATTCTGTTGAAAAATGTACATAGATATTCCTAGCTTCCTAGTAGATTCGTAATAGCCTAACCCAACCTAACCCATTTTTTGAGGCTCTTTGCCCTTACACCTAACCCTCAGAGTAGGCTTTTTTGTACGAGTATAGTGTAGGTATGACGTTAAGCTGGTATGTTCCTAGTAACGGGTAGCGTACTGCAAATTGCAATAACTGCACCCTCTAATTCCACTAATCTGAGCACGAGAAACATTGCTCAATAGTACGTAATATTAGCGCGCTTAGCATTACCACCAACATTTGTGTTCGAATACTCCAATAGCACTAACACATTAACAAAAAAAACGTGGCCTCTTCCCACTCCAAAATCAACCTACCTCAACTTTCCCCACAAGGTCCTTGAAGAAAACCGTACAAGGAACCAATATTTGTAACAATCTAACTCATTCTGGGCACGACTCGCATAATTCCCATTGAAAAATTACATCCGCCAAGGAATAAATTATTCGTGCATTAAAGCAATCGTATGTTAAAATGGTAAGAATAATATTCGTATATGTTCAAATAGTAACCTCTAGATTTCCACGTTGCCGCGTTGTTGGGAAAAAGAAAATCGCTGGGAAATCTCCAAAGCCACTAATGTACTCGTAAGTATATGTTCAAATAGTAACCTCTAGATTTCCACGTTGCCGCGTTGTTGGGAAAAAGAAAATCGCTGGGAAATCTCCAAGGCCACTTGGCAACAAAGCACTAGCAAATCATGGGAAAATATGTATGTGTGGCACGGTGCTTTAAGTTTTCATTCTCACGATATAAATTTTTATTCCCCCTCTGCGAAGGTGTTTATTGGCGAAAAACTGTCGTCCAGAATCGATATTTGCTTCTTATATTCTCCAGAGTGTGGGAGACCTTGAGTTCAACTTTCACCGAATGCGACATGGGAAAGCGTATAGGTAGCGCCTTTCTAATTAGATAGTCTGATATATTTTTACACGCACGCCAAGTCGGCCAAGTTTGATTTCTCGTAATTATAGCCTTCCCGCTTCTTATTCGCGCACTTTTCTTGCTTCTCCTACCTATATTTATGAAATGATAAACTGTCTTACTTCCCCTACCTTTAATTAATATGATGAATTTATTTATATCCTTTTACTTCTGTTCCCTTCCTTCGAGTTTTCTCTTCTCTCTATCTCTAGAGAATCGGATAAATGGGGGTCAAGAAAAGCTTGAATTAACCACCGACGCAACGTTGCGCTTTTCATCCAATTTTCTCACACTGAAATTAATTTTCAACCTTCCTGATGTCCAATGGAGCGCAAAGTGTGAGCCAAAACTCCCGCAGGAATTGTAATGCACAATCTTCATTTGTAAGACTGTGAAGAGAAATCACTTCAATTCCTATAGGATAAGGAAAGTAAAAAAATGGCACATCTCCCAATCAAGTAAACATCCTTAATAGTTTTTTGCTCACAGGGGGAAAAGGTAGTTATATTTGTCATCGTGCAAAATGAAAAAGTGACTTTGAAAATGGTTAGAAGTATGTAGTTAGCACCTACGTACAAGGGCATATCCATGCAATGGCACATCTTCCAATCAAGTAAACATCCTTAATAGTTTTTTGCTCACAGGGGGAAAAGGTAGTTGAATTTGTCATCGTGCAAAATGAAAAAGTGACTTTGAAAATGGTTAGAAGTATGTAGTTAGCACCTACGTACAAGGGCATATCCATGCAGTTCTTCAAAGAGCCCAAATCCACACACACATACGTACAGACGTACACAAACAAGTAACTCATGATCTACTGATCATGATTCAAGATTTCACCTAGAATCCGTACAACTCTACTCACTGAAATCGGACCCCCTATATCTATTGTGGTTAGAGGTATCTGGTTACCATGGAAACGAGTACTCCCTACAGATACTCAAGATACTGTATAGGTACTCAAGATACCTATCCACACACACATACGTACAGACGTACACGAACAAGTAACTCACGATCTACTGATCATGGTTCAAGATTTCACCTAGAATCCGTACAACTCTACTCACTGAAATCGGACCCCCTATCTATTGTGGTTAGAGGTATCTGGTTACCATGGAAACGAGTACTCCCTACAGATACTCAAGATACTGTAGGTACTCAAGATACCATTACACTTGGTGAGACGTCACATGCAGCATTGCATCATCACCGCATGCACCGAGAATACCTGGAGGCTATCCGAGATGAATAGGTGTGATCAAGTACACTGAACAAAACCTGAAGGTGGCTATAGACGATCAAGTTTGTTTAAGACGTTTGACAGAGGGGACTGTTCCCTTGCTAAAGAAATAGCAAAGGCTGAGTGCGAAGGGCCATAGGTGTGATCAAGTACACTGAACAAAACCTGAAGGTGGCTATAGACGATCGAGTTTGTTTAAGACGTTTGACAGAGGGGACTGTTCCCTTGCTAAAGAAATAGCAAAGGCTGAGTGCGAAGGGCCATAGGAGAAAGCTAGCCGTACCGAGAACGAACCTTATCTATTTATTATAAAATCCGCCCCAGGCCCAGGGGGGGAATCAAACTCGCGACCTAACGCTTATGAGGCAGACGAGCTATACCCTCCAAGTTAACTAGGCTGGTGACGATCAAGCTTGCATCTTCGAACGTTGGAAATCTTTCTTCCTATTCCGATAGGTGGCATGCAATAAGCTCAATCGTCTGTGGCCGCCTTTACACATATTACGTTCATGTAAGATCTCTGTCCTAGCACTCCAAGATGTTACCATTGTGATTCTAGACAATCTAAACATACCTACTAGACTTCTATACAATCTAACCACACATGAAAGACTAAACAAATCTGGCTCGAACATTCAAGGTTCAGAAACCTCGTGTTTTAATGATCTCGTTAGGTTTTTTTACTCATCAATTGGTACACTGTTGAGAAACCGATTTCGAACACAACGGAGTTGTACGAGACTTTTGGTTAAGAAATCGTCTTACTTTAATGGTATGAGAATATTGAGAATCCGGACAATCGGTATTAAATGATACTCGAGTTACGAGTCGCAACTGTCTTCTTCTTCTCTATGTAAAAGGCATAGAGACTCGTCTTTTACTGATATTCCAACTAGCAAGATGCCACACACACACTGAGTGTTGAACACTGAGAGAAGTTACGACCGCGACTAAATCAAGCAACATGAAGTACATACTCGTACCATCCACCAACACAAATGAAGTACGAGAAGAACATCAGGTAGAAAATTTAGCGACGAAAGAAAAAGAAAATTTCGGAAATCTTGTACTGTTAAAATATCATTATTATAATAAGAGGGAATTAAAAAATATTCAGAGGGGCTTCCCTTGATGGTTCATGACTCCCCTCTCCCCACCTGTTATGAGTTTCAACTTCAGGCTCGAACTTGGGTGAGTTCCGTGGGACCAGTCATCACTCAGTATACCTCAGAAAAACCCCTTAATAACATCTAACACTTATAAAGGGGTCCCTCTCACCCCTTCTATAACTCAGTCCCTGCTATGCACAGGAGAGCTGAACTATTTCCCATACATTGCTATGTGTTATACGAGAGGTCTTCCTATGGATATTGAGCAAAGTTCCCACATATGCAGCTCGGGATTCAATTGTTTCCTTGGATATAGTTTTCGCTTTTTTATCTCACCACTTCTCTCTATTCTGTGGCCAGCAATTGCTTCTCTTGATGAAGCAATGGTTGTATATGTTCCGCAATCCTTTCAGACATTTTGACTTGATTGCTCTGAATAATCGCCAATGATAGGCTTACATGCATGAGGGAAAGAGTGTCAATCAGATCAAGTTGGAAAATTTTGTCTACAAAATGATTTCTTTTAGAGACTGTCTCGTTTGCGTCTTTGACCTACAAAGTCAGTCGTTTTTGAGACCACCTGGTAAAAATCGTCCATAGAGAGTCCGTTTGCATATTTGATGATAGCGATAGGGACTTCAACAAAGTGGTGACCCTTCAATTCAATGAGAAGTATTTGGTTTGGTACTAATATCCTGTGGTGACCAAAAACTGAAAGCACCGACACAGGACACAGCTCTAATTAATTTTCGTATTTTAGATAACAATTAGAATTAGAGGCATTAGAGAACCTAGATAAAACTCATTTGAATATACCGTTGAGTTCTCATGATACTAACTCATATTGGGTATAACCTTGTACATATGTACTTACATGTACCGTAAACGTTCGTGTTTACATGTCTATAATGATAACACGGGTTCAATGTTTGGACACACATAGATTAGGAAAGGTGCGAATATTGTTTGTGAATTTACGTGTCTTTGAATTTCAAGCAAGTAACAGTACAAGTATTGACATAAGGTACTAATTCATAGATAAGATATAAGATTATAAGACATGGCCAGGTTAGTGCACTAAAAAGAATAACCCTGTTCACAATTAGTTTGTAAATATTTACATACGTACCGCAAACGTTCGTGTTTACATGTTTATAACGATAACACGGGTTCAATGTTTGGACACACATAGATTAGGAAAGGTGCGAATATTGTTTGTGAATTTACGTGTCTTTGAATTTATTAAGCTCAATGAACACTCCACAACATCATATTTTCTATCGAAATTTTCCTTCTATTTCATTTAACATGGAGGAGTTTATCTGTTCTATTTCTTAGAAAGAGAGAAGGAATACAGAATAGGCCGTTTCGAGAACGAATATTATCCTTACAAGGCAGACGCGCTACCAACCAAGCTAACTAGCCTGGCACGTTGAGAGAAAAACAGACGAAACGACATCCGACATGAGAGGAAGGTAAACAAAGGTTTTCACCTCGTTTCTATCTCATGGAATAATAAGATAGTCAAGATATTCTTCAGATGGAAAAGGGCAAAATGTCATTGGACTTTATACAATGCTCGGAGATTTGAATACATTTCCAAATCCGATTTAAATAAGCACCCTACAAGCTATGCGTACTCTTGGAATAGTCAGACTTGTACAGGATAAGATGAATAGTAAGTTAGTTGAAGAATAGTAAGTTCGTCATGATTCTGTAACTATTCTATCTAAACCGATCCTGAGATATGATCAATTTTTGATCGCTAAAATCTCCATAAGAAATACACAGAGTGCAGAGACTGCGGGAGAGAAAACTTTTCCTCGCTCGCCTAATATTTGAGTTTCGTTTATGTTTTTAGTTTGATAAATTATACAAGTTCGGCCATGCCTTTTCCACAAGTTTGGCCATGCCTCGGGATGAACTAGCGGAATTCCGCTAGTAGATTAATAATGCCCACATGCAAAGATGCATACTATACCAAACATATTGGGAATATGTACATACTAGCTGAATTCCGCCGCTTCGCTCCGGAATCCCGCTAGTTCATCCCAAGGCATGGCCAAACTTGTGGAAAAGGCATGGCCGAACTTGTAGTTATCAAACTAAAAACATAAACGAAACTCAAATATTAGGCGAGCGAGGAAAAGTTTTCTATCCCGCAGTCTCTGCACTCTGTGTATTTCTTATGGAGATTTCAGCGATCAAAAATTGATCATATCTCAGGATCGGTGTAGATTTTCGCAAAATCCTTTCTTATTGCACACCTAGACCATAAAAGGAATATTCCTACCAAATTTCAGCTTTCTAGGTGTTGTGGTTCTCGAGATTGGCACACATTCATATTTCCCAAGAATCGCTACCACTAAGACAGAAAGTCACTAGTGGAAATCTCCATGGATCACCATAAAAGGAACTTTAATTGCTCAAGACAGCCATTTGTTTGGTAATGACAACTGACAAAACAATATTGATAATAATGCGTAGAACCCATAGAAGGTAAACATGGGGAAGAAGTGACATTTAAAAGTGGCCCAACACTCCAAGTCTCAAGTAAAGAAGAGATTTGAATACATTTCCAAATCCGATTTAAATAAGCACCCTACAAGCTATGCGTACTCTTGGAATAGTCAGACTTGTACAGGATAAGATGAATAGTAAGTTAGTTGAAGAATAGTAAGTTCGTCATGATTCTGTAACTATTCTATCTAAACCGATCCTGAGATATGATCAATTTTTGATCGCTAAAATCTCCATAAGAAATACACAGAGTGCAGAGACTGCGGGAGAGAGAAGGGTGCGATTCCAAGCCTTGGAGATGAATGCCCTGTTATTGGGCGATTTTTTTGAAATCACTTGGTATCTTCAGCATAAAATGTATCTGGCCTGTCCCTCAGTACACGGGCGGCCACTCAAAAATTGTCATTGCAACAACCGCAGACAACCCAGGTCAAGTGCTTGGTAAACAATTCAATGTTGAACGAAAAGTACTCGTATACCTGAGTGAACTATGGCTATCTCAATAAAGCAAATTATTACGCTACGAGTATCTCCTAGTACCTATCTTGTTTGTTTAAAACAGTCGTCCACTACAATGTGTGTAAATATTTGCTAATAGAGCTATACTGGTATTAACTTAGTTATCATGAGTTTATCTGGTAATAAAGGACACATGTGTGTTTTAATTCTTGTTTTTTTAGTTTCAAGATTTTGGTATCAATGCGTGGAATTTTCATTTTTGGTGTTCTTTTCTTGTTGTTGGGTATAAAATTCAATTTTATTGTTGTCAGGTAGTGGTCGGTCTCAATGTTGGCTTCTTTCCTGACTTTGACATTTGTGATTTCTTTTCACGATCGTAGAATGAGTGGCTAGGTGACCTAGGTGTGAGTAAGGGACCTATTCAGGATTTAGGACAAGAATAAAAAGTCTAGTAAAGGTCGAAATTTTCAATAGAATTTTCCATTCTCAACCCAACCAGTGGGAGTATGTCCAGTAATCAACCAGATGAAAACTCTCCCCAAATGACGAGTATTACGATCGTAGAATGAGTGGCTAGGTGACCTAGGTGTGAGTAAGGGACCTATTCAGGATTTAGGACAAGAGTAAAAAATCTAGTAAAGGTCGAAATGTTCAATAGAATTTTCCATTCTCAACCCAACCAGTGGGAGTATGTCCAGTAATCAACCAGATGAAAACTCTCCCCAAATGACGAGTATTTCAACAAGAACACAAAAATCCACACAAACATGGAAAAAATAATTAAATCAAGTGGTTCATTTGGCTTTCTATGGAAGGAAACAACACCAGATGGGGGACAAGGACAAGTACATGAGATGAGGATACTCTCAAAAACTTTATGAACGAAGGAAGGACACAGCGAAAAAGACATTTTCTCTCCGTCAATTGCCCTCCACCTCCAATTATAACAGAGAACACAGCAACATTTCTCTCCGCCATCGCATCACCAATACTCTACCCTCTCTCTAATGAGAACCATCAGAAATAGTGAAGGACACTGCGTGAATTTCATCAAGTGAAATTCATACGCGATATCCCTCCACCTTCCAGTTTCATTGATATGGGACAAACCCCATACCTATTCTTAGGGACAAATCCCATGCTTTAGGGTGAGAGGGAGATGAGGACAGGAAACAAATGGAAAGGAAGGTTTTATTGTTATTTCTCTCGAGATTCCCATGCATTGAATCAGAGCACATTCTGTGACCCACACAGGATACAAACTCGAGACCCTTTGTGAGTAGAAAATTTTACATAACCTTTCCCACTTCCCACATTTTCTGTTTTCAAGATTGTAAAAACAGGTCTTTTTTCAGTTTGACGAAAATTGTTCAAAAGTTTTCAAACCAAAATTAGACATCAGAAGACTAAAGTGGGTTCAGATATCGACAAATTTTATGAAAAGTTACTTCAGAAGATCAAAAAAATAGGATGAGATAAAATGAATAACTCTGATTAATTAGCAAGAAGCTCTTTCTTATCAATGAATGAAGATTTGAAGAAAGAAAGTAATGAAATACTACTTCTAAGGAATTTAAATAGACATGATACAGGCTTCTCAAATCTAAGTTTTTTTCGATTTACGAGGGCAATTACAGGTCAAAAATAGATTACATAAACGTTTCTAGTTCAAGTTGTGATCGAGTGGTTTATTTCCACGCTGAAATAAAGCAGATCCTGTTATTGGGCGATATTTTTGAAACCACTTGGTACCTTCAGCCTAAAATGTATCTGGCCTGTCCCTCAGTACACGGGCGGCCACTCAAAAATTGTCATTACATTGCAACAACCGCAGACAACCCAAGTCAAGTGCTTGGTAAACAATTCAATAGTGAACAAAAAGTACTCGTATACCTGAGTGAACTGTGGCTATCTCAATAAAACAAATTATTACGCTACGAGTATCTCCTAGTGCCTATCTTGTTTGTTTAAAACAGTCGTCCACTACAATGTGTGTAAATATTTGCTAACAGAGCTATACTGTGGTATTAACTTAGTTATCATGAGTTTATCTGGTTATAAAGGACACATGTGTGTTTTGAAGGTGTCCTATCTAGCAGGCGAGAATAGACTCAAATTCACTCCTGATAGCTACTCTGCTCGGGCAGTCTTCAGTGTTTTTAAAATCATTAACAATTGTGATGGAACCGAAGTAGGTACTTGAAAACGTCATCTTCAATACCTACTGTAGACGAGACGTAGATACAGATACCTCTCTTGTAGACGATTCTCACTGGAATCACTGTTTAAAGTAGAAACTTTAGAACCACTGACAGATTTTCAACTTTTAGTTATTCAATCCCAGTTCTTCACTCATCATCCAAAGTATCCGTAACGCCAAAAGGTCGTTCTTTTCAGGTGTTCCAAACATAGTCAACGACTCAAACTTAGTCCAAAGTCGATCGACGAGGTGAAGAGGAGACTCTATGTTGTCGAGGCAGTGTACAATTCCAGTCGACATCGATTGACGGCGTCGACCATGTGTGGACACAGCTTTCGACGATTTTACATTCTACACACATTATTCAATACACAGTCCCAGTCTCTCCGTCTGAAGAGGTTAATGTAAACCAAACGCGGAGCAAGTCGTGGGTCGTTCACTCTGCCTCCAGAACAGATATTAGACTCTACAAAAGTTATTCAATCCCAGTTCTTCACTCATCAAGTCTAATCCAAAGTGGATTCTTTAGTATCCGTAACGCCAACAGGTCGTTCTATTCAGGTGTTCCAAAAATAGTCGACGACTCAAACTTAGTCCAAAGTCGATCGACGAGGTGAAGAGGTGACTCTATGTTGTCGAGGCACTGTACAATTTCAGTCGACAACGATTGACGGCGTCGACCATGTGTGGACACAGCTTTCGACGATTTTACATTCTACACCCATTATTCAATACACAGTCCCAGTCTCTCCGTCTGAAGAGGTTAATGTAAACCAAACGCGGAGCAAGTCGTGGGTCGTTCACTCTGCCGCGGTTTGGAATTTAGCCTGCGGACAAATCTTCGATGATAAATTAGGTACCTCTACTGACGCTGAGTCTTCTGGTAGAGGATTTGCTAGAGACTCAAGAGACCAAAGATCGTCACGTGTTACAAACCACACAGAGGCGAGTTTATGTAGATGAGTTGTGGAGAACTGGGTTTTCTTTGTTCATGAAGATTGAAGAACTTGGAGTTGTAGAAGATGAGGAAGAAAATCAGAGTGGCCACAGACATTACACCACAAGAATGCGGTTTTCAGATTGAAGATAGAGGTCTGTACTTGAGGTCTTCAGATGTAACAAGTAATAAGCTAGTCATAACTTTACTGTCAATAAAGTTGAGGTTAGTGTCCGGCAAAATTCTTTGTGAAATCCAAAAGAAAATGTCACTTAAATTTACACCATGATAAAAAAAAAAACTATGAAAATAATTCACAAGATTTACGAAGAAGATACGACGGAAACAAAAGGGGTTTGAAACAACAAAACCACTTTTCACAGCAAAAAAACTTGTCGCAATATTGCATCATATTTTTCACCTCACAGAAAACACCAAGGAAAACGGAAACATAAATAAAACACCTCACAAAAAGGTTATCACACCAAACTGAACACAAAAAAAGGTCATCGTAACTTTTTCGAGCACATTTTAAACAATGAAGCCCAAAAGCTCCTGGTCTTTCAATAACTTTACAGTTTACAAGGTTGTTTCAATAAATGAGAGACATGAAATGGACGTACTTTGGGTGTCAATACTGTCAATTATGCAGTAAGAATCTAACCATAGTTTGGACTGGGAGGTAAACTGGACGTCATACATATAGCGTCTGGCTACTCTCTAATACCTGGGGAAAAGCTGGAGCATCCAGTGTGTTAATATTAACAAATTAACACTAACATTAGTAGCATATTACACGTTAAGATAGTCACAACCAGCTTAACGTCCAGCTTAATCTATCCCTTGGGTGTCACTTAACACTTTCGTGCTTCTATCCTCATTACACAAAGTGCTTTTTACATATGACAAAAGGTTTTATGGCTTGACGTGGCAGGGTTTTAACTGAAGTAGCAGGGTTCTACAGAAGTGCCAGGGTTCTACAGAAGTGGCAGGGTTCTACTGAAATGGCAGGGTTCTACAGAAGTGTCATCAGGATTTTTAGAAGTGGCAGGGTTCTACTGAAGTGGCAGGGTTTTACAGAAGTGACAGGGTTCTAACTGAAGTGGCGGGGTTCTCCAGGAGGGGGCAAGAGAAGTGGCAGGGTTCTACTGAAGTGGTAGGTGGGGTTCTAATTGAAGTGTCAGAGTACTACTAGAGGAGGGGACGAGCTCAACCACCGAACCAACCGTTTCAGCTTTTGATTGCAGGTGTATGTTTAGACGTCTGATGGAAAAATGGGGCCAATAGGGCATGTGTGCGTGACAAATGTACATGGGGAATTTTGCACGACATTCTTTGCATACCTTTAACCCTTAAGTGCATGATTTTTTCTTTTTTGCCGAAAAAAATATATGTGTTGCCTTAGAGAATTCTAAGATACCCATTCTTAAGAATTCGGACAATCGGTATTAAATGATACTCGAGTTACGAGTCGCAACTGTCTTATTCCTCTCTATGTAAAAGGCATAGAGACTCGTCTTTTAAACTGATACTTCAACTAGCAAGATGCCACACACACCGAGTCTTGAACACTGAGAGAAAGAGAAGTTACGACCGCGACTGAATCAAGCAACATGAAGTACATACTCGTACCATCCACAACACAAATGAAGTACGAGAAGAAAAACATCAGGTAGAAAATTTAGCGACGAAAGAAAAAGAAAATTTTGGAAATCTTGTACGGTTAAAATATCATTATTATAATAAGAGGGAATTAAAAAATATTCAGAGGGGCTTCCCTGGATGGTTCATGACTCCCCTCTCCCCACCTGTTATGAGTTTCAACTTCAGGCTCGAACTTGGGTGAGTTCCGTGGGACCAGTCATCACTCAGTATACCTCAGAAAAACCCCTTAATAACATCTAACACTTATAAAGGGATCCCTCTCGCCTCTTCTATAACACAGTCCCTGCTATGCACAGGAGAGCTGAACTATTTCCCATACATTGCTATGTGTTATACGAGAGGTCTTCCTATGGATATTGAGCAAAGTTCCCACATATGCAGCTCGGGATTCAATTGTTTCCTTGGATATAGTTTTCGCTTTTTTGTCCCTCTCACCCCTTCTATAACACAGTCCCTGCTATGCACAGGAGAGCTGAACTATTTCCCATACATTGCTATGTGTTAGGAGAGGTCTTCCTATGGATATTGAGCAAAGTTCCCACATATGCAGCTCGGGATTCAATTGTTTCCTTGGATATAGTTTTCGCTTTTTTTAAATTTTGCACGACATTCTTTGCATACCTTTAACACGATCGTAGAATGAGTGGCTAGGTTACCTAGGTGTGAGTAAGGAACCTATTCAGGATTTAGGACAAGAGTAAAAAATCTAGTAAAGGTCGAAATTTTCAATAGAATTTTCCATTCTCAATCCAACCAGTGGGAGTATGCCCAGTAATCAACCAGATGAAAACTCTCCCCAAATGACGAGTATTTCAACAAGAACACGAAAATCCACACAAACATGGAAAAAATAATCAAATCAAGTGGTTCATTTGGCTTTCTATGGAAGAAAACAACACCAGATGGGGGACAAGGACAAGTACATGAGATGAGGACATTTTGACTTGATTGCTCTGAATAATCGCCAATGATAGGCTTACATGCATGAGGGAAAGAGTGTCAATCAGATCAAGTTGGAAAATTTTGTCTACAAAATGATTTCTTTTAGAGACTGTCTCGTTTGCGTCTTTGACCTACAAAGTCAGTCGTTTTTGAGACCACCTGGTAAAAATCGTCCATAGAGAGTCCGTTTGCATATTTGATGATAGCGATAGGGACTTCAACAAAGTGGTGACCCTTCAATTCAATGAGAAGTATTTGGTTTGGTACTAATATCCTGTGGTGACCAAAAACTGAAAGCACCGACACAGGACACAGCTCTAATTAATTTTCGTATTTTAGATAACAATTAGAATTAGAGGCATTAGAGAACCTAGATAAAACTCATTTGAATATACCGTTGAGTTCTCATGATACTAACTCATATTGGGTATAACCTTGTACATATGTACTTACATCATTCACTAAAAATATAAGCAAGTAACAGTACAAGTATAGACATAAGGTACTAATTCATAGGTAAGATTATAAGACATGGCCAAGTATTTGGTTTGGTACTAATATCGTGTGGTAACCAAAAACTGAAAGCACCGACACAGCTCTAATTAATTTTCGTATTTTAGGTAACCATTAGAATTAGAGGCATTAGAGAACCTAAATAAAACTCATTTGAATATACCGTTGAGTTCTCATGATACTAACTCATATTGGGTATAACCTTGTACATACATCATTCACTAAAAATATAAGCAAGTAACAGTACAAGTATAGACATAAGGTACTAATTCATAGGTAAGATTATAAGACATGGCCAGGTTAGTGCACTAAAAAGAATAACCCTGATGTCTGATGTTCACAATTATACGTTATCCAGATGGATATGGCAGCAAGGAGTCATTACAAAAGTAGGCTACGTTGCCAAACATATCAAAGGTGCAACGGTAGAACTACGTACCGTAAACGTTCGTGTTTACATGTTTATAATGATAACACGGGTTCAATGTTTGGACACACATAGATTAGGAAAGGTGCGAATATTGTTTGTGAATTTACGTGTCTTTGAATTTATTAAGACTATTGGCACACATTCATATTTCCCAAGAATCGCTACCACTAAGACAGAAAGTCACTAGTGGAAATCTCCCATGGATCACCATAAAAGGAAGTTTAATTGCTCAAGACAGCCATTTGTTTGGTAATGACAACTGATAAAACAATATTAATAATAATGCGTAGAACCCATAGAAGGTAAACATGGGGAAGAAGTGAGATTTAAAAGTGGCCCAAGACTCCAAGTCCTAGCTGAATTCCGTCGCTTCGCTCCGGAATCCCGCTAGTTCATCCCGAGGCATGGCCAAACTTGTGGAAAAGGCATGGCCGAAAGGGTGCGATTCCAAGCCTGTTATTGGGCGATTTTTTTGAAACCACTTGGTATCTTCAGCCTAAAATGTATCTGGCCTGTCCCTCAGTACACGGGCGGCCACTCAAAAATTGTCATTACATTGCAACAACCGCAGACAACCCAGGTCAAGTGCTTGGTAAACAATTCAATAGTGAACGAAAAGTACTCGTATACCTGAGTGAACTGTGGCTATCTCAATAAAGCAAATTATTACGCTACGAGTATCTCCTAGTGCCTATCTTGAATTATTGAACGAAAAGTACTCGTATACCTGAGTGAACTGTGGCTATCTCAATAAAGCAAATTATTACGCTACGAGTATCTCCTAGTGCCTATCTTGTTTGTTTAAAACAGTCGTCCACTACAGTGTGTGTAAATATTTGCTAATAGAGCTATACTGGTATTAACTTAGTTATCATGAGTTTATCTGGTAATAAAGGACACATGTGTGTTTTGAAGGTGTCCTGTCTAGCAGGCGAGAATAGACTCAAATTCACTCCTAATAGCTACTCTGCTCGGGCAGTCTTCAGTGGTGATGGAACCGAAGTAGGTACTTGAAAACGTCATCTTCAATACCTACTGTAGACGAGACGTGGATTCGAGACGTAGATAAAGGTACCTCTCTTGTAGACGATTCTCACTAGATTCTAGAATCACTGTTTGAAGTAGAAACTTTAGAACCACTGACAGATTTTCAACTTTTAGAAGTTATTCAATCCCAGTTCTTCACTCATCAGTCATCATCCAAAGTATCCGTAACGCCAAAAGGTCGTTCTTTTCAGGTGTTCCAAACATAGTCAACGACTCAAACTTAGTCCAAAGTCGCTGTCATTGGACTTTATACAATGCTCGGAGATTTGAATACATTTCCAAATCCGATTTAAATAAGCACCCTACAAGCTATACGTACTCTTGGAATAGTCAGACTTGTACAGGATAAGATGAATAGTAAGTTATAGTTAAAGAATAGTAAGTTCGTCATGATTCTGTAACTATTCTATAGAATCATGATACCAAATAGATTTTTAGCATTTCAATGACTGATGGTCTTTTGAGATCCCGTTTGAATGGTATTATTCCGAGGGTTCTGTATTTCCGGTCGCTTTGTTACTCCGAAATAAAACGTTTTCAAAGAATTCATTCCAATGTACCAATATTCTAAAAAATCAACTCCCCCCGTTATTGGTTATTGGGCGATTTTTTTGAAACCACATCTTCAGCCTAAAATGTATCTGGCCTGTCCCTCAGTACACGGGCGGCCACTCAAAAATTGTCATTACATTGCAACAACCGCAGACAAGATTTAAGTTTTTTCGATTTACGAAGGCAATTACAGGTCAAAAATAGATTACATAAACGTTTCTAGTTCAAGTTGTGATCGAGTGGTTTATTTCCACGCTGAAATAAAGCAGATATCTTATTATCTGGGCTACATTGAACAGATATGACAAACCTATTTTTATTACGTCTACTCAACACAAGCAGTACTCACTTCTCAGTCAGAAATATCATGCACTAAACGTCTAAACGTTGTGATGCCATACGTCAAGTCAACGTCCCTTTACTTTACTATTATTTACAACGTCAGACCCTTTACTATTAAGACGTCAGAAAGTTGGTTTTGTGACAATGTTTTGATGTACCTATTCCTGAAAAGTTAGGACAGTTCCAAGAGGGTACCTACTGGGGGAAAAATGTTCGTTCTCCATTACAATTAAGAAGTTTAAGCGATATAAGAATATTAATTACTTAAAAGAGAAGACACGTGGAAAAGCGTTATTTATGAACCAAGCAAGCCATTTTTTACATGACATGTTTTTGCATCTTCATCAATAAACGATGAAATCCCAGCACAATTAGTACGAATACAACATGCTCTATTAAAATTTAATAACCTACATAGCGTCCCTTTACTTTACTATTAAAACGTCAGACCCTTTACTATTAAAACGTCAGAAAGTTGGTTTTGTGACAATGTTTTGATGTACCTATTCCTGAAAAGTTAGGACAGTTCAAGAGGGTACCTAATACTGGAGGGAAAATGTTCGTTCTCCATTACAATTAAGAAGTTTAAGCGATATAAGAATATTACTTAAAAGAGAAGACACGTGGAAAAGCGTTATTTATGAACCAAGCAAGCCATTTTTTACATGAGATGTTTTTGCATCTTCATCAATAAACGATGAAATCCCAGTTAAATTATTACGAATAAAACATGCTCTATTAAAATTTAATAACCTACAAGCATTGCACATACGGCATTGTTTCAATTCACACATAAATGAACTTTCCACATCATAATCAATGAACACTCCACAACATCATATTTTCTATCGAAATTTTCCTTCTATTTCATTTAAAACTTTTTCGGCTGTTCTCTGCCCTCTGTTCTATTTCGCCGTTTCATTTTTCTCTTTCGAAGAGAGAAGAAATACAGAATAGAAGAGAGCCAGCCGTTTCGAGAACGAATATTATCCTTACAAGGCAGACGCGCTACCAACCAAGCTAACTAGGCTGGCACGTTGAGAGAAAAACAGACGAAACGACATCCGACATGCATGCGAGAAGAAGGTAAACAAAGGTTTTCACCTCGTTTCTATCTCATGGAATAATAAGATAGTCAAGATATTCTTCATGGAAAAGGGCAAAATGTCATTGGACTTTATACAATGCTCGAAGATTTGAATACATTTCCAAATCCGATTTAAATAAGCACCCTACAAGC
>NW_007379413.1:49560-53907 GCF_000475195.1 Diaphorina citri
AAACAACACCAGATGGGGGACAAGGACAAGTACATGAGATGAGGATACTCTCAAAAACTTTATGAACGAAGGAAGGACACAGCGAAAAAGACATTTTCTCTCCGTCAATTGCCCTCCACCTCCAATTATAACAGAGAACACAGCAACATTTCTCTCCGCCATCGCATCACCAATAAACCCCTACCCTCTCTTTAATGAGAACCTTCAGAAATAATGATGGACACGGCGTGAATTTCATCAAGTGAAATTCATACGCGATATCCCTCCACCTTCCAGTTTTATTGATATGGGACAAACCCCATACCTATTCTTAGGGACAAATCCCGTTCTTTAGGGTGAAAGGGAGATGAGGACAGGAAACAAATGGAAAGGAAGGTTTTATTGTAGAAATAATGAAGGACACTGCATGAATTTCATCAAGTGAAATTCATACGCGATATCCCTCCACCTTCCAGTTTTATTGATATGGGACAAAACCCATACCTATTCTTAGGGACAAATCCCGTTCTTTAGGGTGAAAGGGAGATGAGGACAGGAAACAAATGGAAAGGAAGGTTTTATTGTTATTTCTCTCGAGATTCCCATGCATTGAATCAGAGCACATTCTGTGACCCACACAGAATACAAACTCGAGACCCTTTGTGAGTACAAAATTTTACATAACCTTTCCCACTTCCCACATTTTCTGTTTTCAAGATTGTAAAAACAGGTCTTTTTTTCAGTTTCACGAAAATTATTCCAAAGTTTTCAAACCAAAATTAGACATCAGAAGACTAAAGTGGGTTCAGATAGCAACAAATTTTATGAAAAGTCACTTCAGAAGATAAAAAAAAAAAAATAGGATGAGATAAAATGAATAACTCTGATTAATTAGCAAGAAGCTCTTTCTTATCAATGATCGAAGATTTGAAGATGAAAGAAAGTAATGAAATACTACTTCTAAGGAATTTAAATAGACATGATACAGGCTTCTCAAATCTAAGTTTTCAGAACTCAAAGGATAAGATTATTTAAATAAAATTATTTTCGGAACTTTTGTATTTCATTCAGTAAGTAGGTACCTACATACTTTTTATTTTCTAAACTGTAATCATTAGAATATTTCTAGAACTTTTGAACACTTTATGAACTGGAACGGAAATGGTAAATTTAGATGTCCTTCTCTAATTTATTGTTATTAGAAAATTTTTATCGGCAACGAGATATTCTCAAAAAACCCCCTTTTTGGCCGCCATTTTGTTCGTATACATGGTTTTCGGTGTCACCCCTTCCTAAAAGTTTTATATGGTCCAAATAAAGGTCCATGCCAACTTTGGTGCTTTCCTGACGAAATGCAGCTTTTTTGACGTTAGGCCACCGACTATTTGTATTTTCAGAACTCTATAAGGAATAGACTGTTTATTTAAATTAATTGTCAGAACTTTTGTATTTTCAGAACTCTATAAGGAATAGATTATTTAAATTATTTTCGGAACTTTTGTATTTCATTCAGTAAGTTTAGTAAGTAGGTACCTACATACTTTCTAGTTTCAAAACGGTAATCATTAGAATATTTCTAGAACTTTTGAACACTTTATGAACTGGAACGGAAATGGTAAATTTAGCTTTCTTTAAGATGTCCTTCTGAAATTTTCAATCAGGCAATAATGTACCTCCCTGTCTCACAGCGGTAAAGATGGTGACATTTCAGTGACCCAGAATATTTCATCCAATAAACAACTTTCTTATTCCAATTGACTGAACACAGCAATGTAAATGTCCTTCTGAAATTTTCTATCAGGCGATAATGTACCTCCCTGTCCCACACCGGTAAAGATGGTGACAGTTCAGTGACCCAGAATATTTCATCCAATAAACAACTTTCTTATTCCAATTGACTGAACACAGCAATGTAAAATAAAGGAAGGACGGACTAAAAACACATTAAATGGAGCAATTGAAGCATACATGCGAGAGCACTCCTCTTTTTCGATTTCCAAGAGCTAAACCTCTGAAAAGCAACGATTGCTCTCAAAATGTCAAATGTCACACACAACCTTTAGCATGAAAATGGTTCGAATATTTCTACATGGAATTTGAAATTGTGTTTCACTTTCGAGCGTTTTTTTTACCTTCAAAGCGTTTGATAATTTGGTGAACGTGTTTTGATTTAAATTTGGTACAGGAGTGGACGGACGATAGAGAAGAGAAAAGAGAAGAAAAGGAGAGACAAGGGGAGGGAAAGAGACAAGAGGAGAAAGAGGAAAAAGAGTTTTATTGTTAAAATGATTTTGTAAAAAAATGGAAATTGAAAAAATCTGTTCACTAGAGAAACTAGTAGACTGTAAATTGTAACAAGCAGGGTCCGTCCCTCCGGGAATTTTTTAGCCCGTAGTGATTAGAGAATATCAGTACCTATGTACCTGCCTAATTTGTTTAATATTCAGTTTATTATTATTCTTGATTTGATTTTTTGATTTTACTTTCATGTAATGGTGGTTGAGCTTTAAAATGATACAAATTTAAAAGAATCTTACAGAGATACAGAGCTAGAATTTTTAGGGCCGCCAAAAAGCTGTAAACTACACGATAATAAGGAGAGCGGCGCTTAGACACCTGATGCTGTTCAGTACCACTTATCTGAGCGAACCTCGGCGTAGCTTAACATAGGTAACGCTAAAACCTGTCTTAAATTAACGACTGAAGTGTTATCTAAAACTTTCTCGCTTTGAGTTCATAGGTCGTCGCGATAAATTTCAAGATCAGAGCTCATAGAGAGGCTAGAGGAAAAAGCATTTTATTGTTAATTAAAATGTTTTTGTAAAATAGAAAGTAAAAATGGAAATTGAAAAAAATCTGTTCACTAGAGAAACTAGTAGACTGTAAATTGTAAAAAGGACGTGTAACAAATTACAAAATAACGATTCAAACGGGAAAACAGGCATAATGAAATAGTCCCCCTTATTCCCGGGGGACACCGAAGCGAATACAATAGTCCGTCCCTTATACCTTTTTATTACTATTGTAATAAGAAAAGGAAGGAAGGATTAAAAAATGGAAATTGAAAAAATCTGTTCACTAGAGAAACTAGTAGATTGTAAATTGTAAAAAGGACGTGTAACAAATTACAAAATAACGATTCAAACGGGAAAACGGGCTTAATGAAATAGTCCCCCTTATTCCCCTTTCTATCCCCTTCATTCCCCCTATCCCCTTTATTCCACATATTCATGCTTTTATAAGCACCTAATTTATACTTTGACGGCAGTGTAGTATCATTATCATTTTACTAATTAGATTTCTGTGTTCATTTTAATTAACGAAAATCAGTTTAATCAGAGTTGTGTGTGCCGTTCAAAAGAGAAACTATAGGCAGACAGAGGGCTTAATGAAATAGTCCCCCTTATTCCCCTTTCTATCCCCTTCATTCCCCCTATCCCCTTTATTCCACATATTCATGCTTTTATAAGCACCTAATTTATACTTTGACGGCAGTGTAGTATCATTATCATTTTACTAATTAGATTTCTGTGTTCATTTTAATTAACGAAAATCAGTTTAATCAGAGTTGTGTGTGCCGTTCAAAAGAGAAACTATAATTGTATGTAGGCAGACAGAAGAACAGGAAGGAAAAGGTGGGGAAGGAGAAGAAAAATTGAGAATATGAAGAGAAGGTAATGCAAAGGAAGAGAACACAGAGGAGGAGGAGAAGAAAGAGAAGGAATAAGAAGAAGAGAAAGAGGAGGAGAAACGTCAGGAAAAGAATAAGAACTAGGGGAATCAAGAGATTAAGAAGAAGAGAAGGAGAAGGAGGACGAAAAGGGAAAAAAGAAGAGAGAGAAGGTATATGATTAATTCCCCTTTTAATAAATCGGTATCGTTCATCAAGCACTTACTTAGACTTAGGTACATAATACTTTTTTCCCTAATTAGTCATCAAGTCATCATGAAATCTTTCATTTTTTTTTTTTTTTTTTTTCTTTAATAGGTAAGTAGGTACTTAGACCCCCAAGATCAAAAACCCAAGAACTACCTACCTATATAGATGCAGGTTTTTGTAGACTGAAATCTGAATACTTGATTGGCACATGGTATGAATGGAAATTTTTCTGATTGTGTAACTTTAAGGCTTGGCCTAGCCATAACATAGGTAATTAATTAATGACATACTTACCTATTAACTACATACCCATTTGAATGATTAATTTAAGTAGGAATAAGAGTAGTAATACCCTGCCTACTATGTTTGGAGGAGATGGTAAATTTGACGAGAGAAAAGAACTAAAACAATCATGGTGGATTTCACCAACACAAACAATATGGTTGATCAGAATAATCGATCATTAGTGATTATGCGCCATTTTTTCA